>NC_068969.1:80361318-80556318 GCF_026419915.1 Harpia harpyja | reverse complement strand
AGGACTTAAATCAACTTACCAAAGAAAACCAAGGAAAGGAAAATAAGGGTTGAACAAGACCAATTTCCACTGGAGTGTGGAATAGGATTCCCAAGGGTAACTACTGAAGGCCCATCTAAAACCCAGACTAGACAAAGATTAGAAAAACAATACAAGCTTACAGTAGCAAGCTTAAATTTCAACTTCACAGTTCTTTTCCATTTCAAAATTCCAAGACTTCTGGAAACCAAACCCCACCCCTTTTAGGCCACACATCTGTACAAATTTCCTGTGAGAGAGAAGAATTTTTAAAGTTGTCGTGCACTGAAACTAATAGTGCTGCTTCTGGAGTTTTGAAAAATGTTCCCATTAATACAGCATCAAAAGGCATTTGGGGCTGCCAGAGCAAGACCGAAAGTTAGTAGCCTACAATGTGAATTTTCCATTTTTATTTTTTTTCTCTTGCCAAGACACGAGTTTGCTGGCAAAACATTTGATCCGTTATTTCCTCACTTCTCCTGTGTTACAGCATTTTTGAATGCATGTTAATACAATTGAGATTTTACCTTTTTTTGTGTTGATTCCTATTTTGTTTAAAAATTTCTAAAAATCTACTGCTGCCAAGACTAACAGATTATATAACACCAGAATTTCATTTTGCACAGTAATTAATGCCTGAGATTAATCTTTCCCAGACTGGAGAGCTATTGGAGTTTCTTACCTACAGGCATGTTTTCAGTATTTTTACAGTATATGTGGGTAATACCATTTGCCAACTACAATAACTAGGGCAATAAAAGTGAGAAATCTAGATGAGAGATCTTCATACCAACTTAAATACCTAGATGGAATTATTAAAACTTGTGGAGGTCAGGTTAATTTAAACACAGAGGTACAGAGATGTACAATGCTGAATGTACAAGGCTGTAACCACTGCAATTGTTAAATTACTTCTTGTGGTTGTTATGTGGTGGCCTACTGCTGTTTTTAGTGACAGTTTGTTTTGGATGGTTTAGTCCAGATCTACCAGTGGCTGCTGCTTTTGGAAAGACTGTCAAATATGTTTCACTCACAGTGTCTGGGTTACACAGATCTTCTATTGACATGTGCACAACTAAAAATTCTGTACAAATTCCACTGTAGCATCAGGCTTTTCAAAATACTTGGAAGACATATCTTCCTGCAGATAGTGTGTGCTAAAGTTCTGGTGAACATAAATTTAGCATTTTCAGGACTTTAGAAAAGATGTATATTCACAATTTTTGCATTTTGTATTTTGTAAGGCTCTCACACATTCCTTGTTTTTATGCGTAATGTGAAGTAGTATAAAGAATTCACCTGGTTTTCCTTAGCACATGCCAAATGTGTGAGTATGGACAAAGAGTAGCAACCCTGAATTAACAGTTCTAGTTATATTTTAAGATACAGGAAATTTTAGAAATTAGTGTGCTGCCTTGAGAACACCATTTTTAATGTCAAAAGCTTAGATAACCTAGATGTATATAATTTTTACCATCTTCAGATCTCACAAAAACATAGAAAAACAACTGTAATACAGTTTTGGAACTGCTCTAAGATTTTGCCATTTTATGCAAACAGAAGTTTAGGTTGTATGGTTTAACTTTACATAGTTTAACTCAACTACTTTGCAGGCATGTTGCTGCTACACTAAGCAGTGCATTTTCCTCACTCAGGTCTCCCACAGCGACCCAACCAGCTGGGAAATAATCCAAGAGCATTTCAATAGACACATACAAGCAGATTAGACCCAGGTACTAAGCACAAAGATTAACCTTCGCAATAAGGAAATACTGAGGACACCAGGCATACTGGGAACAGATGGGATTGAGGAAAGGAGAGGATGGATTATCAGAAGGCCAATGTTACTGGATTTGGTTTAGTTTGGATTTTATCTTTTTTTTTTTTTTTTTCAATTACAGAAGTCATTCTACCTTAAGTCCTAGACAAATTCTAACTTGTTCCAAGAAGATCCTGCCACCCACCCCCAGAAGTACAACCCTGGGACAGTCAGTACATTTCAGCTGATAACAGCAGCCACAGGCTACACAGCTTTAGAGAAAGATTATAAAATTCCTACCACTACAACTCCTAAAAATCAGGTAGTACCACCCATTCTGGCATGGAAGCTACTAACCTATCATACATCTATCTGGAAATACAGTTTAGAAACAATTTGGGGATTCTTAGTAAACTAATCTAGCAGAGGCCAAGAAATTCCAGATGATGCAGAGCAGTCTCTAGGAACAAAAAGGGAACAATGCTGCTCTCCAAGTATCTCATAGATGCACTATAGGAGTCCCATTAGTGTGCCTGCATACAGCACACAAAAGGCTTTTAACACTTTAGAAACAGAAGTATTCATTTTGAACCTGCATTATCCTGAAACTATGACGAAGTTCAGACTGTGCCTCACTTTTAGTGTGAACAGAGTAAACAATAGTATCCTGTGACAAATGAAGGCATTGATTAAAAGTGGAAAAATGGGGCCAACTTGAGTAAATCTTACTGGTTTGCCTGGTTTCCTGTCTGCTCATTTGGTAGTAACTAAGAACAAAGCCTAACATAGCAACTAAATGTTAACAGAGAGACATTAACACACACACAGAGTCTTCATCATGGCTGAGTGGTGTTAGAAAATTCATCTTCTTAAGTAAGAAGTAAGGTATAATGCACGTGTGGCACTATCTCTTCCAACCTTGTGACTGAAGATGAACGTCATAACACAGAGCAATCATCATGTGTACAATGTACATTCTTCCTTCTCCCCCTAATCCTGAAGTAAACTGCTTTATATGATAGAAATGAAAAATAAAAAGTACTTTGAAATAGAAGGAAACCGTAGATACCGAGTATTAAATAACTGTAAATTATTACAGCAGCATCAAAGGAACACATACATGTTCTGAGTCTTCACTCACCACTCATACCACACTTTCTCTTTTGCAAGGTGCCTTGAGAGCCAAGTGGAAAATTTTCGATAACAGCTAAGTACTTTTAATGAATCACACATCCCTTTAGCTGACAATTTTTCATGAAATGTGGGTATTGACTCCTGCATTCCAACCAAAACAACAGTTTGTATAAACTTAGCACTTATTGAATTTACACTGCAGTTTCATCTAGACAGTTGGATACTGCTTACTTTCCCAATCTGCTCTCCAGCATCTTACTACATGCAATCTGTTACTTTATGCTGTTAATCTGCTTTCCTTATTTCACTCCAGAAATTACTCCTATCTGTGATATGCCATGTGCACAAATAGAAACTGTATTTTTCTAATTACAGGGTATCCTTCGGGTAAGAAGCAGTACAGAATGTAAAAGATGTTAATAATGATCTAAAATACTACTTTTTGAAAAGAAATCTATACTTACATACTTGCTTAACTGTACTTTGACATGTAAAAGTTAGTAGGGAGGCTGTATGTCCAGTGGTTAGGAAAAGCAACTGGGTGTGAAGACATACACTTACTTCTCATCTCAAATGATGTGCTATGGGATAGTGGGTAAATAATTTCATTTTGTTGTTCTGTGTATCCACAAGTAAAATTCAAGTAATACTGCGTAACTACACACAGGCATGCCACAAGGCTTACTCACCTGATGGTAAAGATGCTACAGATAAGCTAAGTATTTGCTATTTTAAATGCCTGTACATAAGGAAATTGAAGTTATGCAATGCCCAGTTCACTCCCTCTTAGACACCCTATATATACTTTTCTTTTTTGTAAAGAAGACCAAGCAAAATTGGAAAATGCATCATTATTCCTTCCTGGACTTCTTGCATACTTTTTAGGTGACTACTGCTAACGCATGGCTGCATCTCCTTGGCACAGCAACCTGTACTCCTAAAATGACACTTGGCACTGCACCTGGGACACTGTAACCTCCGTGGACTAAAAGGATTTGGTTTGTCTCGTCCCTTCTGATTATGCAGTGTATGCTAGGAACAAGAATGTGTGGTGACATGGATCAATGGACTGCACACTGTGTTTTCTGGTCCCACTTGTTTCTACTCTTCACTTCTTGTTTCATGTACTACCTTTAACATTCCTCCTACAGGAGGGTGGGAACCACACATTTTATTCACTGTACTGTCCCAATAAAAAGAAAAAAACCTTTTCAGGAAAAAAAGGATTTAGAAGTAGTCATGAAATTCTAACCACCTCCTCTGATAATGTAAGCAACTTAAGTTTTCTAAGCATTGAATGCGAACATCGACATACACAACTTACATCTAAGAAATTGCAGGGATGAGAAGAAAGACATTTAATCATGTATTCACATCCTTTGTCTTCCATTTGTACCTCTCTGTTCCCCACCAAGAAAAGAGAATAAAAGAAATCCCAGGCAGGGATGATGACAACACTTCAGTCAAATGACAAACAAGGCAATTTGTAAAGAATATTGTAGAAAGAAGCCTATTAAAACATTTCCAACATGAAATTTAACAATCTGTCAAGCACCACACCCAGAGGAAAGTTGGGAGTCACTCAGCATTGTATCATTTGTACTCCTACAGTGAATTACCAATGTAAACCACATAGGTCCACAGGGACGTACTAGTGCCTTCTCACTGCATATTAACTTTAAGTCCTAAGGCATTCAGAGGGATAATGGTATTCAGCATACAGTCAGGTCTCAAAGGAAACCAAAATGCATCACGTGTCAGCTCTAAGTGTGTTCCCTCTCATATTTATGTAACATATATGATGCATATACAAATACTGAAACATATAATTAACTTGAAAGACAAAGAAAAGAGTCACCTGTTCAGAGAAAAATTATTCAGTAAATCCTGATTTCACTGACTTCAGTAACTAACTCCCATTGATTTCAGTAGAGTGACTTCGATAGCAATGTTAAGACTTCTGTGCTGCTTGCACATTCAAAAAACCTTTCCAAATTTTGTGCTATGTATAAATACTGAAGGTAGCTGGTTTCAGCAGTTAGGAAAAGGAAAGCAAAAATAAATACACTACATGCACAAAATCCCTTACAAATTCATGGTACTTTTTTTTGCTTTCTCATTACACTATGAACAGCTACAGCAAGATATTCCCTCAGAGGGGAAGAAGGCAACTTAAATTTGGGTATTCTTCTTTGAGAGGCCATCTGCTTCTGTGGTCAGAGCTTATCTTCCTCCACTTCTCCCTTGGAGTATCAGAAAGACTCCTGGCGTTTCGGAGGCTGACAAGCTCAGAAATGCTAGCATAGCAAAGGGCATATATTGCCTCATCATTGCAGCACTCGAGGTGGGGGGGGGAGGAACTATTTTTCTGAGGTACTGCTAAGACAATTTTTTTTTTTTGTCTTCAAAAAGGCTATGATGTTGATTCTTACTACTGATAAAGTTACGAGTCATCTCAGGTTACATCTGCTCTCTTAGGAGGAAACATGGTTGGCCATTGCTGGCCATGTGACGAGACCAAATATAAGGAAGCAGAATCATCCAGTATACCTGTACTGACAGCATAAACATACCTCTCAAAGAAAAAGTTACAACTAATTAATCTTCATCTTTAAAAGGCTTGCCTGTACACAACATTTGCCACCAAACACGAGAGAAACATATAGTTAAATACAGACTGCAATTCCCAAGAAATCATGATGTCATGATGCTTCTGCAATGGCAAAATGAGTGGTAAAATTGCTGTTGGAACTCCAGGTACCATCTGTTTAAATCTCAGGAATGGATATAGTCAACACTGAGGCAAACAACAGTGGCTGACCTAAGGCTGAAAACATATTAACACAGAGATATCTGAAGTCAAAGAGGGGGAGGGGGAGGCAGGAGGTGGACAAATATTAGGGCCTTGATCTCCCATCACTTTAGTCATAGTTATAAGCTACCAGAAGAGTAGTTTTCATTAAAAGGTACCCAGCAAGATGCCAGACCCACTGGGAAACAGGGCCCTTCACTAAAAGACAGATTCTAATCAGTCAAATAACTGTGGTATTAAAAAAAAAAAGAAACGCCTACCACATGTGGATGCACACTGGAGATGGCTGAAGATGCACCTAAGATGACTTTAGGTCAAAACTTTTTAGGATTAAAAAATAATCCACAATCACACGGGTAACAAAGACATGGGAGGGGTACCACCTTCACAGAGTTCACATAAAAAACATGGTTCGTGCAGCTGCTTCTGCTATTCTTGCTGTCCTTTCTGCTGTTGCTGAAAATATCACTGGTTGAGGATGAGCAAGTGAGATTTAAAGCCTGGAAGCCACTCAGTGTTCATAGTATGAAGGGGAAGGACTTGAGGTTTGGGTGTTAAATCTGTGAGAGTTCACTGTGAAACAGTGTAGGAACAAAGGCAGGGTGCTGAAGTCAGAACTGCCTCAGCCAAGCTGGAGCCAGAAGGATCAATCATGTTATTTCTTGCCTCACCTTGGGGAGGATTGTTAGTAGAAGATGAGTCAGGGAAGCTGTGCTTAAATATCTTTCCCCACAAGATCAGGAATACAAGAATCTTGGAGCAGAAGCACTGGCATTTCTTGTTGACATCTGAAAGGAAGAAGCAGACCTCAGGCTATCCTCTGTCCTGGAAAGCAGCGCACAGGGTATCATCCTTCTTTTCCCATTTGTGATCTGCTGCATTTTGAATCAGGTAAATCCATTTGGCAATTAGTTACAGGCTCCAGACAGTTAAGAGGTACATGGATGTTCTTGGAGACATCCGTTCTATAGACCATCTGCTTTCCCACCGAAAGGAGTGGATCTCACGCCACCTTGTTAATATAAAGCATGGTGGTCACGCTTTCTGTCACCCATTCATGATGGCCTTACTATGTAAGCTGAAGGCTGGTCACAGCTATCTTCCTGCTCTGACCTCTCAAGACACTGAAATGTAAATTAAGCCTTTGGTTCTGAGATGTCCAGTGAAAAAGCAAGTCCAGTAGAGACCAAACTTTTCCAATCTGGAAAGCAACAATGCAAGGAAAAGCAACCTTTGCCAATTATTGCCTAATTGTTGCTCTCTACTTACAGAGGGAGTCATCATGCTGCGTGATAGTCACCAACATATCTATCAAATGGGGCACTCAGAAGTCTAAAGTGTTCAAATGACATCTGCATTAAATGAATGTGCAGTGTTGTATTAGGTTGCATGTAAGTGCAGGATGTCCTACAGCCAAATATGGCCACATTCCATTCCAAAAGAATAAAGGTAACCTGAGTCACCTTGTTAGCTTTGTCAGAGCTAATAAAATCAACAGTACAACTTTTGGCAAGGAAGAATTCCACGCAGTTTTCAGTAAGTTGCACCGTTTGTTTTATGAGCCAATCTTATAGACATGGCCTGATGACAGTTTGGGTTTTTTGAATGTCTTCAGGATCTTCATGAAAAGGTCCAGTAGGAAGTGGTATCAGAAGTGGCAGAGGCCTACCACAAAGAAAAGGCATAGCAGAAAGAAACTTGCAGGTTAAAGTAAAAACCATGCTGGAGCAACAGGAGCGTCATTAGCCCGAACTTTAATTCTGGAGTTCAAGTCCTCTTAAGTCCAGGACTGATGGATCTCCTGTTTTTTCCCTGGTTCTCAGAAACAGCTGCTGTAAAACAACTTTCCTCCAATATAGAACAGTTTTAGGTGGTCACATCATTCTCCTAACAATTCACTTCAGAATCCTTATTTGAGTCTCTGAGGATGATTAAGATGGGGGTTTGGAGTAACACAGTATTGAAAACTGGTGAGGTACTGTATCACACTCCTATAGACTGTTTATGAAAGTCTGAAGAATATCTGACAGCACAGTCCCAAAGAGATGACAAGAAAGAAAAGATAAAATAGGACGAGGCATTAAACATTTTTTCCAGCATCATTTACAAAAGTCAAGTTTGGAGGCTCAATTGTGTATTTTCATGAAAATTCATTCTGATGAGCAGTGCTAATGGCTACGTTGCCTCTTTCTGAGGGAATCATACTGTGTATAATCTGCTTGAGAAACAAGAGGAAGCTGACAAAATGTGCTTGGATGTGAATGAGAAACTCATATTTTTTGACAGCTGAATGGCAGACTCTAGAAGAATGTAAGGTACGTCAGGAATCCTTGACTAAGCGTAAAAATTTCATCTTCAGAAATTATTTCTGATGCTAGATTTCCAGGACCAGGCACTGGATATTCTTTATGATGTGAATTGATTTTTGTTGAGATTACTTCTTGCCTTGTCCAGACCTGAGGCCAAAGCCCTCCACGATCCCTCCAGACTTTCCAGATGAGATGGACAACTGATTATTTTTCTCAGAAGTTATTGGTTGAGGTGACTCTCATAATCCTTTCACACTGTGTGCCTTCATTCCTCTGCTAGTGAGGGGGACAGGACAGGGTAATCAAATGATGGATGAGCCCTTTCAGTGAAGAGAAGTGATTATCACAAGAAGGGCAATCCTGGAGATGGGACACCTCAGACAAACAGAAATTTTGAAGAAGAAAGAGTAAGATAGCATCTAAAATAAACAAACAAAACTGCTTTAGTTGCAGGAATACCACTACTGAAAATTGCTTCACTAAGCCACATGGGATTGAAAAAAAGGAAGGTATGAGATGTACTGGCCTCTGTAGATGCAGTTATGTATGTCATACATGCATACATTACAAATACTGCTGAATCAGAGAACATTCTACAGCCTTCCACAGCAGGGTACTTACATTCAGCCATAGTCTGAATGGTCATATATATAAACACCAGAGACAAAACTACAAATATGCATCACAACTTACTTACACAGAAAGATCAATTGTCCTGCAGGGTCTCTATGAATACTATTACTCAACTTTTGTCCCATGTTAGGGAAAGGACCAGAATCACAATAATTATTTTATCAAAAGCACCTGACAGTCAGCTACATTAGTATCTCCATAGGCTCATCAATCCTGGTTTTGTTCTTAGACTTTCCATGAATAGAGATTGCCAGAACTGCATGGCCAACTTGTTTTGTAGGATAGCACAAAGCAGGACTTGGATAATAACTGTAAGCCCATTTTCATTTTGACTTCAGAGGTTTCACAGTTGTCTCTCCAGAGGCAAAAGATCAGTTAACTGTGCACTGTGATGCACAGCTCCCTACCCATAAATATCTTATTAGTACAATAAAGAGAAGCAGGCCTCTCATATCCGTGATGGGGATATTAGTATATTAACACAGGATCCACAGCCTACAGAGAACTATGCATTAACATACACGTGTTAATCTAATTTATCTAATTCCTATCAGTACATCTAGGTAACTTCTATGAGCAGCTGAGCAGTCCTACATTTTCCAGTACTTGGATGAGAGGCTGGTAAGAAGTCTAAGGTATTATAGACACAAGCCAAAGAGTGAGAAGCTGGCAGAACATAAACCACAGAAAACAAGTTGGCTGAAAGGTGTCATTACATCCTATGCTACTGCTGAGCTAATGAGCAGTAAAAAGTAAAGGAGTAATAAATCTAGAACTTAGAAATTTTTAAAAAAGGTAATACTGCAGGTAATGTCTACATATTATATACATCAATACGTTAAAGGGTGTAAGGGGAATAGAGGCAAGTAGCTCAATGGTTCCCCAAACTTCTGTTGTTTGATTCAGCATTGATGAACAATTTATGACACACCAAGACTGCTTCTGGAGTGTTCTAGTAATAACATACAGCAAAAAAACAGATTAAATGTAGCCTCAGAATGCTTTCAAAATCTCTTTTAAACATAATGTAAAACCTAGTGGTAGCTAAACTGGAATCAATAAAATTAACCTAACCAATCTTGGGCGATGATCATAAAACTAAATTTAAGTACAGGCAATCTTTCTTTCTTTTTTCCCTCCATGTCTTTTTAAGAATTATTTATGGTACAACTTGTTTCTATCTGTATTAGTCAAGCTAACCACATTATTATATTTAAGTTCCCTACAGACCCCAGTGTGCATCACGCATACAGGTAACTGGCAGCCATCGCTCATATTCTGATACTCATAAGGTTCTATTTGGGATCCTGTGAATTGCTAGTCATTCAACAACATTTGTAAACAGTAACTTTCACAGAAATCATAGCATATCATTATATAATATACTTTCAATTCTCTAAATGCTACGTCAAATAAGTGAGACTGAAAATGTAACAGATGATGATTTGATCTGGCATTAAGCATGTAACAGGAGAGTTCAGGATGTATTAATGGTTGTAGCTCTGCTGCACACCCTCTAGCTACAAGAGAAGCATATCCCAACCAGGTAGACACTGTGAAACAAGTCCTTCTCCCACAGATGAAGACAGGACACAAAAGGACTGGTCCTCTGAGCTACAACAAGTTCCCAGTTAGTTTCCCATATAGCAGCTGACATGTGACAGGTTCTAATTCCTGTCCCAAGTCCTTCTCCATCTGCTTTGTGCTCCAGTGAACCCATTTCCCTTAATGGCACCATGACTTGTACATAACAGGAGATTCAGCACATCTTCAGCAGAGCTACACAGATGTGTCTGAGGGACAGACCTGGCTTAGCATCCACGAATTCATATGCAAATCTCAGCCCCAAATGTTTGCCTGTTACTTAAGCCTTTGACAACTTTCTTTTTCCTTGCTCGGTTGGAACATTTATTTATTTATTTACACATAATTTAAAAAAAAAAAAAAAATTACTTTAGGTTGATACTTCTTTTTCCTTTAATTACCTGACAAACAGTAATATAACTGCATAAATTTCGCCTGAGGTTAAAGTTGGAGTTGAGCCTTATCACTAGCTGGAGACATTGTTCTGGCTAACTTAGGCAGAACACATTTGTACTGTATGCCTGAACAATGGTTACGCACTATAGTGAAGGATTCCTTTTAGCAGTTGTCGATTTTGATTAACCCTTTTCTAGATTATCTAAGAACACAGTTTTTCTACTTTACTTAATTTAATGTGCATTAAAGACAGAGGCAGTGAGCGGACTCTGAGCTCAGCAGAGCGTAAACATATGCACAGAGACATGATTAGCCTTCAAAGAAAGTATATACAACTTTCTGAAATGCAGACTACCAACTCCTTACACACTATACAATTCATGCAGCAGCATTGGTTTTATTTCCAGAATAAACCACAAGTCTTCCATTTGCCTGTCCTGAAGTAAGGAATCAACAGTGAAGCCATGGAAGTATAAGAGGGTATCAAATCTGAAGAAAATAAATAGAGGTAATATAAATGTGCCTAAAATATATATTAAAAAAGATACTATTGCAATGGATGTCATTTGAGAAAACTGACCAAATATTATTTTGGTCAGCATTTACTGAAAGACAAATGAATTCTACAGTAAAAAGAAATCATAGTTTTTCAAAGTTATATATAGTTCTTAAAATCCTCAACTTATTTCGTTCTACCGTTTCATGGTTTCTGTGTAAGCTGAAGTTTCTCTTGTTATGCCACTACATAGGCAGGACCTACCTAATTCCAAGAGGTCATCAAAACTATCAAAACTTTGCTAGAATGAAAACATTTCACCACCATTGCAGCTCCTCAACATCCTGCAGCATCCTGCACAATCTGCCCTTGCCTGTTTCTACCAGTGTCTGTTTATATAAGCCTTTAAACTCAGACGAACTCGATGCCCAGTCTTGAACTACCCCTCAATCCTCAATAGCATCACTGGACAGAATGTATCCTGGTATGTTTAGAGATGGTCTGATCAGATTTTCTGATAAATTACAGAGGAATTTTTCCTCAGGTGAGAGTGTTCTCATTAATTTTCTCTCTAAAATATACACATTAGTACTTATCAAAAAAGCAACTTGTGTATTTGCTCATTGCTTACCACTGAAAGAGGCCTGAATGAAACACACAGTAAGGACCAACCAAATCTGCAGAGCTTCAGAGCTAGAGCCCAGATGTAAATCTGAATTTTCCAGCTGTTACTTCATCTGTACAGCACACTGAGCCAATTTAACACATGATGATTCTGCAGACTAGGCCCATCATATCAAAATTAATTCATTCTAAAAAATGCTTAGCTCTTTTGGCTTAAAAGAGCTCTTCATTCATGCTAGAGATCTCTAAACCATCAACCACTTAATCTACACTACTCCTAAAATGAAATTTCTCTACTCCTGATAGTACAATTTTCTATTAATCCAGTCAGAACTCAGTTTTTCCATGCACAAGTAAATTGTTTTGCAGAGAACATCGTGTCTCAAAACTTCCCACATTTCAGCCATCACGTTGGTTTAATATACTAAAAGACTGCATCACCATTAATAAGGTGTTTGTATGCCTGCTATAGGCCTTCCAAAACCCTGAAGAGACTAATCAAGAACCCATAGAACATCAGAATCACTCAGCCTGAATTCATGAATCTCTCATCATGAAAATGCACAGGAGACTCTCTGGTAGCAATGAAAGTTCCCATTGGCATATATAAACAAAAATGACAGAGGTCTCTCCCCTTTACTCAAATAGCATTTCAAGAAAGAGAAAAAAAAATTGAGAAAACAAAAAAATTATGCTTACTAGTGAAGAACATGTCCACTGTTTCCAACACTAAAGTAAATATTAAACATTTTTCTTCTACCAAAAAAGTGTGTTTAACACTGCCAAAGTCAGCTTAGGAATCTCTGTACTAAGGTGCTTCACTTGGAACTCATAGTGAGATAAATACATGTTTTTCACAAATGCAAATTTCTCACAACTGGTCCCATCTGCCCCCGTCCCCCAATTTACAGCTCAATTAGTATTTTTTAAAAACTTCCATAAAAGGCAGAAGGTGAAGATTTTCTCTTAGTATTAGAGGACAGGTACTTTCTTTCTCCCTCTATTTTGCATTGTTACCTCTGGAAATAAATCATTAACAACATTAACAACATATTAATGTAAAAATAACACCAAATATTGTCAAACTTGTAGAAGCATACCCATAACCCATATATGCAGTAGTAGCCTTCTAAAATTACTTAACTTCAAGTCCTTAAAAATGCAATCCATTAAGAACTTTGCAAGGAAAGTGCCCAAGGCTAGTTTAGAGGCTGATTGATGTCACTGAGACACATTACAAAAATAGAGGTTAAAAAATATGTAATAAAAATCTCATGCTTGATAAAAAAATGTAATACTGTGGATGTAACTTCCAGATAAAATATGGCATTCCACCATATTTTTATACTGATCTCTGCTATTACGTTTTTACTGAACCAACAGGAATAGGAACTCTGTATACTCCATTTCAGGTAAAACATTTTAGAAGCCCATACTATTCAGTAATAAACTTAATAAACAAGAACAGTCTGATTCTGTAACACCTTAATAGTCATATTTCTGTTTTCAGTTTTATATACTTCATGGCAGTTGTTTGACAAAGAAACACAAAGCACCCTGTTTTACAAGGTAGGTGGAAATAAATTCCAGAATGTTCAGGAACTAGGGAGAGGAGAGAAGCGAGAAGCTGGATGAAGATTTTAGTCCTGGATGTCCTGATGTTGAAAGATACCCACTTAAGTGCCCAACTGAAGGGGTGGAGGAGGCAGCGGGGGAAGCCTTCTTATGTGCGCTCACGTAAGCAGTAAGAAACAGTGAGCTGCGTATGGTCCTGATCTGCCCTTGATTTTCTAGGAGCTTCTTCTGGAAATCTGGTGAATAAAAACCCACAAGAATCAAACCTGTCTCCTTAGCTTTTACTGAGCGCGCTCCACACTGGCAAGCAACTGTATACAGTGCTTTCAAAGGCATAGTGCTGTGTAGGAGTGATGACTGAGTGCCCTCAAGGCACCTCAAACGCAATGCTGTCACTTCTAGTCACTACTCAGCAGGGCTAATGCCATACCTGTTATGACAAGAATCAGCCACTTAAAGGCACCACACCTCTGCCCCCACAACGCATACTTGGAAGAAGGTATGAGCCACACAGTAACGTTTTAGGTGTTGCCAAGGAGAAGCAATCTTTCCTATAAACACTGAAGAGGTGAGAAGCACAGAAAATTAATAAACTCAAGCGTATTAAATGGGGGAGGACTTCTTAGTCGGAGTCCAAATAATTGCTATGATTTTTGTAGTAGTTGCTCTTGTGTATGGTCAGAGAAAGTAAAAGACTAAGATGCCATTTGACCAGGCTAAACTGGGTTTTAGTTGTCAGCCTAAACCTGCCATCTGGTGTCAAGATACAGCAGATCACAGCCCAGATGTGATCCTTCAAACAAACTGCATTTCTATCCCCTTCCTCTCTTTCTGCAGTGGGAGCAGAGAAGAGGATCTATCAAAAAAGCAAATTAGCAGAAGTTTCTTTCTTAGTAGAGCAACTGTTAATAAGAACAATCTCATCAACAGGTAAAATTTCACACACATGCAGAAAAAAATTAATTACTGCTCCACAATCTCCATCTGTCAGTATTCGGTGCCACGGAAATATGTCTGCGGTTGAGGAAAGAGGTATGAATTTCTTGCTAGCAAAATATGCAGGTTGGCCCACCTCAACCATTTGAAAGGCTTCTAAAAACCCGGTATTTGTTTCAGGGCACTGTAAGTTTTGAAATCTTTGTCTCATTTCTTTACTTCTTTCTGTCGCAATATCTCATTCCACAATTGGGGTGGAGAAGGGTTATGCAGCGCTATCATTTGCACCTCATTAGTCTTGGGCTGGAGCTTTGAGAAAGCTGATACTCCCTCTAAATTTTTACAGATGCTTCTAGTTTACCAGTTCATGACTGCACTACTAGGAAAGACTTCCTGCCACTAAACTGCTTGCTGGCATGTAAGCTGAATTTCAAAATCCCTGAAAAAAGTAAAGCTCTGTGGTGCTCACTTGCCTTATTCTTGAGGAAAAAAAAAGTATCCTGAAAAACACAGTAAAACTCTTCACTCCTAACCTGTGAGACTGAAGCCCTTGGAAATATTTCCTTAAAATTGCAGCATATCTTGATTTTGAAACTCCCCACAAAAATGTTCATTAACAGGAAGGCATTTGTGGATGTGTTTGTGGTGTAAATTAGTATTATGACACATTAAATAAGTAAGGAGAATAATTCATCAACAGATACCTTGTGTTTTGCCAAAATCTAGATATTTTCTTTTATTCCTACATGTCACATGCATAATCTTTTACTTGGTATTAGAAGATTTGTATGAGAGATTCTTCCTTCTCTGCAATGTCATGCCCTATACTCCCTTCCCTAAAGGGCAAGAACTCTCTTTGGTGGTGGTTCTTTTTTTAATTACTTTTTATTTTGCTTTGTTTATAATGGTTTTGGAGAATTTTCTGAAGTTTGGAGCAGGTGACACTGGTCTGTTCTTAATCTTTAGTGCTTTAGTAATGTTAAGGCTAATGACGAGGGACACAAATCCCCTGATGGAACTGAATGCATTCCAAGCTCCCCGACCCACTCAGAGCAGTAATCCCCTGCAGCTGGAACTTACTTACCACCATGCACAGCTAATACATTTTTTAAAAGCTAGTCACTAGTGACAAATGTAAACTGGACTGAGCAGCTCTCATCTCCTATCCCCAATCTTCTCTCATAACCCTGAGACTTGCTATTTCAGTGATGGATATGATCTGCCTTTTAAAGCTACCAAACCAGAGTTGTATAGCTCCACTCTAAGTGACTAGAAGGTTTTAAAAGCATCTTCAGCTGTCAGACTTGAACAAAAACAAAAAAGGTCATTCTTTACACAAACATTTCACAACTGGGAAAACCATCTTAGTTGGCTTTATCACTACCATTCTGAACACACTATTTATTTAGATGTTACATGCAAGCCATCTGTACAAGACAATTACAGTATCTGCCTGATGCTATTAAGCTGCTTGCTGCTTTCTGTTGTCTTAATAAAACTGCTGCTTGACATGGGAATGAAATCCAAGACCGGGGTCCAATTCTGCTGATGGTAATCTGCTGCTAGTACAAAAGCACTCTGAAGTTCCAGCCTCAGAGTACAAATCCTGTGTCCTATGGTACGAAGGCAGACTCCCATGCAGTTTCTCCTAGTTAACTGGCTGCAGAGGACTACTCAAATTTACACATGGGCAAATTACACCAGAATCCTTTTTTCTAGATATTCAAGGCAAAGGAGGACTGTTTCCAAATAAGTATCCTCTCCTCACCAACTTCTACAGAAGTCCACAGCTGAACAGCCCAAAGTTAAAAGTACGTTCCAAAGAAAGCAGTGAAATGCAGAGGGAAAGCTGAAGTCTAAATATGAAGAAAAAGATTATATCGCTTGGAGGAAAGGAAAAAAAAAACTTCCAGTGATGACATAATTATAACAAAATATCCCTGGCAGGAATGAAAATAGAAAGGGCTTGATGGTAGTGTAATTGTTTGATCTAGCTTTTTTTAAAATAAGGGTTAGTATAGCACCTTATTTCTGTTTATTAAATTTCCCAGGTAACTGGCATTAATTACCATGATTTAAGTGATATTACCAATAGGACTTGGAAATAGCTACCAAAACACTGACTACAATACTTAAATTTCATTAGATTTAATTACTGCAAAGTTACATCTGGTGAGGGAAACATAATTGTATAACTATCCTCAGCATTCTAACTTGAGTTCAGCCTCTGCATATTGCATACTTAAGTATCTAATTTAGGTCCTAAAATTCACTCCAGTTAATAACGTGTAACTAGCAGAAACATAAAGAGACAGTGACAAACAGGTCTCTCTGAATTAAAATCAGGTCTAATTATGTGACCTTTCTGTGTCCCTTAGAGCCCTCCTGAGGGCAGGTATTTCAAGCAGTCTTGGTGACCAGTCTCAACAGTAACCATGCAAATGGAATGTGTAAGATGGAGAAAAACCATCTTCAGTACTAATGAAGAAAGCAGAAAATAATTTGCTTTATAATCAAGATTCTGTTCTATTTTCTTCCATTACCTTCTGCATGTCACTGTCTGTCATATTTCCCCTAATTTAAAAGGAATCAGACAGCCTCCAAATAATTAAACAAAACCCTTTATCTCTCTAATTTTCACTTTGAATACAGCACCATGGGATTTCAACGTAGTGCATGCAATTATAAATGCACACACTCTTTCTGCATGTAGCTACACTCAGAACTCGTAAATTAATTCAACACCAACACAAGATTTAGAAATAGACTGGACTGCCAACATGCTAATGATGGGTAAGTGGTGCTTTATCGCAAGAATGTCCCTGCTGTCACGGGCACTGCTGTTTGTTAATATTGCTACTGCTACAAAGATTTAACAATACCAAATATTTTTAAGGACTGCTTCTAAATTTATGGCAACGTGTACATATTTATAACTCCCGTCATGATCTTAGACAACTTATTGTAATCCACATATTCTTTTCAGTGTTACAGTGCTTACTAATCAAGTATAAAATCTGGCACAAATTTCATCATAATGGAATTGAGCTATGGCAACAATATTCTGTAAATACACACACACAAAAAAAGTAGTACGTACCACATTAGAAAAATGAGATCAAAGTAAACTTGGAATTTTTTATGAACAAAATATAATTTAAAAATAGCATCCAGTGCTCTGCTTTAATCCACAGTAAAACTGCTAATGTAAACAAAATAGAAACTGTAACACATATAAAAATGTAGGAAGCCTTCTAAGAAAGCTGAAATGTAAGATTTTGTAGAACTCACAACATAAACAAAGAGGTGTAAAAAACAGTGAAGGCTCTGAAGAGCTCATGTGCTACACCAGCGGTATCTGACAAGAAAACCCTCAAAGTTATGACTTTACTAATAAGCTTCTACATGTTTCCAAGTCCATGCAAACACTAAGAAGCAGATTTACAGACAAGCACAGAGCACAAAATGGAAATTCCTAGTCCTGTATGAAACCCCACACCACCACTGGCAGACCTTGTGTGAAATCAGTACTGTCTCTTTAAGCTCGAGGACCTGCTACACTTAAGCCGTCTGCAGCCAAGGAAAAGTTCTGAAGTTAAACTCTCAGGAGCAAACATTTTCTACTTGTGAAGTAAACTCTGTTGAAAGACAGCAGACTACGGTCCCACCAGTAAAAACAGGAAAGTTTTCAGCCAGTGACAACTCTGCCTACAGACGAGAAAAAAAAAAGTGTCACAGACTCACTTTATTAAACCATATGCTCATTGCCCTGTGAAGAAAGCAGGGTCACTAATTAGTTCATTCTGTGAAAGAAGCCCCTCCTGATCCCGTTGACTTTTGTCCCCCCGGTTAGCTCAAGCTATTTCTGTCATGCAACTTGAAAATCACTGGAGGGAAGAAGATCGCCATAACAACCGCTGAAATGATCTTGTGGAATGTGTCTAGTGGCACTGGAATAACCTGAATATGTGCTCCAGATGTGTCGGCTGTCACGGAAAAAGTAAACACATCTGATGGACAACGTATGACTGGATGGCCTCACAGTTGACTCCAGAGAGTTTGGGATGCAGGGGAGGGAAGGCAAAGGAGGCAGGGAAATGGAGTCAAGGGTGCAAGAGTCACCCTGTGGACCTGTGCAGCCTGGCAGGCTGAGAGGGGCGAGGACTGGGCTCGATTGTTCCATTTCTGTCCCTCCTCTGAGTGGCCTCTGTGGGACTGCTGCAGCCTCTGTGAGTTTCTGTCTGGCACAGACTTGTGAGCTTTTGGGAGCAAACTGAAATATGAACTTCTAGGGGGAGGGGGAGAGGAAGAGGGGTTTCATGATGCTTGCTTCCTAAAGCTTGTGTGTCAATAGACGGTTTTATTTTTTTTTTAAGGCATTCTGCTTCTACATTCCCAGTCCCTTCTCACAGAAATAACTTGGCCTGTCGCCTTCACTATATTATAAAGCAACGCATTTATCACATTGCTGAAAAAGGCAAGCCTAAAGATAAGTCGTATTTTTGAAAGTTGGGCTTAGTTTGCCCCCCCCCAGCATAGACAGGCACCCACTTTATCTACCTTTTTCAGCATCACTTCTAGTAAGTAATAAATAATATCTATTTACAATTATCAACAGCATGTACCTGTATTTCTAAGGAAACGAAAACTTAAGGAAATAATCTGGGTTACGGTCAGGGTTCCTTTCCTACCCATGTAAAAAAAAAAAAAAAAAGAGAGATTATGCAGCTGATCAACAGTTAAGAATATGTATCTAAAGAGCAGTTTTATTCTTTGAGCTTTATGATCCTGATCTAAAAAGCTGTAATTACCATGCATATACACAAAATATGCAAAGGGAAACATGCACCTGTATGAGACACTTAGGAAGACACCATACACACTAAAATGGTCTGCCCGAGTGGATGAAGCTGTGGCATCAGGAGAGCAGTACAACATAGCACTAAGCAAGTGTTTTTCCATAGTTTTGCAGGAGTAAATCCATAGGCAAAATATCAAGAAAAACTGTCTTGAATTTATTCTGTACAGTCAAGATTGGCTCAGCCCAAGACTTCAGACAGGAACACACACAACCTCTGCCTTTGGAAGAAGTACTCTATGTTCAGGCACTCTGGGGCTGGATAAAGAAAACTTACAGCTGCGGCCAATTTCTGCTAAACTCAAGTGAAATTTAACATGTCATAGGAATTCCTCCATACATTCCATAATAAAAAGAGAGAAGGAAAATCTTGAAAAACAAATCTTATGTTAAAAACTTTACAGGAGAGCTCCAAAATACAGACATAAAACAGATCCACGTGGTCTTTTAAGAAAACATTTATCTATTTGTTTGCTAAAAAGGTTTTAAAATAAACATTTAAGTATTGCAAGTTAATAATTTTATAATTATGCCTCCATTATGAATTTACAAAAACAGTGCACATTGCCAGTTCCCTTACTGCTTCATTTATCTGGGTTCACAATCTTTCAGACAATCTAAATTTGGAAGAGAAAAGCAAGTGTTGACCCCCTCCTCCAAAAAACACATACCAGAAATTTTATTTCAAACCTATAGGAAACAGAATTCAGTTAATTAGAGATAATTGCACTTACAAAGTGCCTAACTGCAAAAAATTCACAGCGCTTGTTTGGTTAAAAATGAAGTAGGCTTCAAAACTCGACATTTTAATTAACTGGAGAGAGAAGATGACATGGTGGCACTTCCTAAGATGGCTGACATGAAGAGGTTCAAAAAATTTTGTAATTGCCTCAGATATCAGCAAATAAACATTACCAGTCAGCAATAATGAAAGTCATGGTGGACTAGCCTCAATAAGCAGCAAACTCGTAAATCTTCACCAGGTTCCCTCTTTCCATATTTAGACATAGTTTAACAGTATTACCCAGACAACGAGAGAACTAATAAACTGGAGAGATGTATGGCAAGAAGACAAAGTTGCATCCCCACGGATCTCTCCACATAATCTTCCATGCAAGGGGACCTCATTGGGAAAGGACTGAAAACAGCCAAAAATTCGCCTTTCATAGGAAACTCTTTGCCTTCCAAGCAAATACAGCAAAACATAACACAGCCAAACAGCAAGCCAAGCAGTGTAAAAGAACACAGAATTGTAACAGTTAATGACAATCTGAGAAAAAATACCTAACTCAACAAGAACAACAAAAAATCTGTCTTATGACTTTTTTAGCTTAGCATGTTTTATGTTATATTATAATCATGGTAACAAGACCTTAAGGCCCTAGATACCATGCAGCACTAATGGGTCAGACTCCTATATTCTGTAAGATAGGAATGCACCACATCATTTTTCGTATAATCAGGAGTACTGGATTCTAAGCATGGAATTTTTCTTCATTTAGGACCTACATTCAGTACAACAGTTAAAATAGTAACACTAAATAGTTCTGCTGCTTATAATCAGATAATTGTTATGCTTGGTAAGAATGGGACTATGCTTACACTTGGAGTGTCTACTCCAGTGATTGACTGAACCAAGTCCTAAGTGAGGACTTGTATTGTTGCAAACCATGCCTCCACAAACCTTGTTACTTACACACATGACTGGCTGCACACATAGCCTAATATCGAAATGGTTACAGAACAAAAAAATACACTTTTTCTGTGGAACAAATTAGATTCCCTCCATGTTAATTGGTGTGGGCAGCCAATCTATAAATCATTTAAGTTAAGGAATGACTCAGAAGTTAAGCAAAAAAGCCCCAAACAACTTATATACACCACTACCACAAAACAGTAACAGTTCATAAACTCTCAATCTTAAAAGTAAGCATAATGCCCAAGTAAAAAGTAAATCTTAATGTGAAGCAAAGTACTGTCATATAGTCTTATTCAACTGTGCTGATGTACGTGTCAACGCGTTCGCAGTGGGCAGGCTGCAGGGCTGGCCTCTGTGAGAAGAAAGAGCAAAACACAGTGAACAGAGAGGGGGGGAGGGCAAAAAGGCCAAGAAAAAGCAGTGTGAACACCAAGGTCAGAGAAGGAGGTGGAGGAGGTGCTCCTGGCGCCAGATCCACCTGCAGTCCACGGAGAGGACCATGCAAAAACAGATGTCCACACTACAGCCTGTGGAGGATCCCACACCAAAGCAGGTGGATATTCCTTGAAGGAACTGTTGCCCATGGAGAGCCCAGCCCAGAGCAGGTTTTTCCTGAAGGTCTGCAGCCCGTGAAAGGATCCATGCTGGAGCAGGGAAAAAGTGTGAGGAGGGAGGAGCAGCAGAGAGGAGCTGTTATGGACTGACCTCCCATTCCACATTCCTCTGCATTGCCTGGGGGGAGTAGAGGAGTCAGGAGTGAAGAGGAAAGTGAGCAGCTGGGTGGGAGTTTGGCCCTTAGCCAATGTTAAGTCATCAAATCAACAAATGTAATAACCATCTCATGGACTGAACATAGGACAAGGGAAGTGCGAGGCATCATTTTGCAATTGGGCTATTTAGTCCTTCATAGACAATTCACAGAACACATCTACCTAGGTTGCATTATTTTGACTAAGCATTTCTCAATATCCAGCACAGCCATTATTGGCAATGATTTCTAACTACAACAAGCAATGGGAAAGTCTTTCACTTAGTGAAGCAGGATCAATATGAACAAATGTTTCTAAGTAACTTCAAGACCCAGTCCCAGACTGTTAACTAACCTTATGTTATACTTGAGCATGTTTTCATAACCTCAAGAACTGCCATCTTCTTCACAAAACTAAGTTTATTATTCAAAAGTCATTTTCTAAGCATTTTCACCTAACTGAAGGTAGTTTTCAGATAATGTATAGAATGCTGGGAAGAATTTCAGTTGCTTTATACAAACATTCTGCAGACACCTACCTTTTTTTCCTCTGTCCAGTTTTGGCACTCATACATTTACTATTCAATACAATTGTAAAGACTGATTGATTCAAGGTTTAGTCAGGACAGTGGAGTAAGAGAAATCATGCTTCAAATAAACCACCTATTTTAATTAAGAGTTCAGAAGAAGCATTTCAGCATGCATTGGGGCTCAAGAGAACGCAAATGCTCCTCCTAACTAAGACTCTATCTGGTGAAGGAAACATTTTCATGTAAGGAAAACCACGGCCTCAGATGATAAAGTCTGCATTCTTACAATGAAGTCAATTAGACCAACTGTGAAGCTGGTTACATCTTATAAATCTGTGTGCTAAAAGTCCTACTTTTTCCACATGGGATTCAGTTCAACCAGTAATATTCATCTGATTGACATCTTCTGAGAAAAAGTCAACATGCCCACATCAGGCACTACTGAAAACAGAGGATCATAAAGCACAATAAGCATATGCAAGTTGTATGAAGGTACCTCATACAGGGCATGGCTTGCCAAAGTTCTCAGGACAGATACAAATCTCTATTGAAGTCAGGGAGACAAATCTGTATTCATATTAATGCCCTGACACAAAATCTGCCACAATACAGTATTTTACATTGATTTAGGGGCAACGTTAAGGACTGATGGATTATTTAGTTGTTGGACTGCTTTGTTTTTGATTCACTCTAATTTGAACTCTATTCTTTTACTCAAACCAATGAAGACACTTGCTCCTGCCTGCACCTGTTGAATTTACTATGGTTCATTTCCCACCAATATAAATATCAAGGCTTCAGGGAAGCACTTTTTCATTTAAAATAAATCCATTAGATGCTCTATGTCACTAATTTGGTTTGTTCCTGCTGCCTCTTGCTTATAGACACCTGAAGTTTGCTCATCTCTCTCTCACAGCTCATCATTTATCAGAGGGGATGCAGCTGGAGTTCACGCACTCCAAAATACTAAATATGAAAAAGACATATCATACTCCTCTGCAGATCTTCAGAGTCAGTCTGATCACTCACGGAACCAGATGTTTTGTTATCTCCAAATTAGGCACGGACTTCATTTCGCACTGGGGAAGGGCTTCATCTTACCATCTATCATGTTTCTGGAATCCTTCCTTTCCAGTCCAGACAGCACCAATCATGTTTCTGAGTCTGTTCACAACTGAATTTTTGTTACTGTATCACAGGTCTGGCAGGCATTTGTGGGAATGGGAAAGGGGAACAAGTATTAATGGAGAGGATCAGACCCACACTCTCCCCTTGAGAGACTACTGATATGGTACTGATACGCATGAAATAACATACAGCACTTTTCTTTTATGAAAGCATAACCTCCCGGTGTATGAATCTGGATAAAAACCCTATCCTTTTAGCTTCAACAAAGCTCTTGAAAAATGAGGGAAATACAAATGTGACACTAGAAAACCAAAAAAAGTTAAATTCAGTAATTGTGTCAGACAAGTGTTCCTCCGAGTTCTGGATAGTGGTTCTTTCAACTCTTGGAAACACACTAGGGACCTAACTCATGGTGAATAAAACTCTTCATCTACATGGGATTGTTTCCTCCTGATACAATCAGAGCAGATGAAAACCAGATGCTGGGGGTCTGGTTTGATGGGATTTTGTTTTTAGGGATTTTTGCACAACAAAAGTAATTCAACTTTGTGGAGCTTAAAAATGGTGTCTTCCCAAGAGACATAACTCAATATGTTGCATGCTAGCAAAAGACAACAGCACTGCCATACACAGAGGTCTTTGAGTTTTTCCCATTCAGTTTTTTTCATGTACATTAGATGCAGATATTATATGCTCCGGTATTTATGCACAGTAAATACACAATGATAAGTAAGATGTCATCAAACAGGATGTTTCGATGTTTTACTACTTTTTTTGTATGTGTTACAAAACATTCAAAAAACTATAATAAACTTGCTTTAAAAATTGAATCAGTAAGGGGAGTAAAATGTAAAGCAATACAGTTACCTTCAAAAAGGATGCTGACACATAGGAGAAGTTTTCTGTGTGTGTATCAAAAGTTGTTTGGAAGCTTAAAACTGAGACAACAGATGACAGAAAGAAACCAGCAGCAGACTGAATAAATACTGGTAAAACACATCTGTATTTTTCTGTTTGCACCATATTCACAAGACCAGTGCTCCAAAACCTCCTTTGGTTCTTCTAAGCTCATAACTCCAGAACTAAGACACAGAATATGGCCACAACTCAAAAGTCAATCCCATTTCTCATAGCTGAATCCATTTCTGCATTGTTTACACATACTTACCTCAAAATCAAGCCATAATTGTGCAAATTAAACTGAGTTCTCTTTTCCGTAGAGGATCTTGCCTTACTCTCCCCTAAGAAAAGGTACTCCAGAAGAATTGGCAACTACTGCACTGCTTACTAATTACCATTGCAGTAGCTAAAGAAGGGAAAGCTTTGTATTTTTTATCACAATAATGGATATTATCAACTCTTTGTTTTTATAATCTAAACATTTGAGTAACGTAACTGTGCCAAGGTCTACCACATGAACAATGACAAAATAAATCTGGTATTATGTTCAGCTACATGTTACAAAGAACTCCACCAAACCTTCTTCTACTGCCATGTGGGTTTTTTTTATATGGAAGAAAAGTAATTTTCTTCCCAGGCAGCATTTCTCTAGTTATTTTAGATAGTCTAATAGTTTTATGTTCCTGTCAACTAGCAATTAGTTTACTGATACAAGGGTTTCTGTTATTGCCAAATGACATTTACTTTACCAATACTGCTATTAACTGTCTCATTCTCCTTTACTGGACTGATCAACTTACATTCTAATTCTCTATACAGAAACCTTGATAAACACTAATTGCCAGGACTTGAAAAACTGGAGCTTGTACTTCAAATTTTAGTCCTTGTGGCACAACAGGCCTCTCAAACACGGAATGAATGGAAGCAATGCAGAATCTATCCGACCCTTTGGACTGATAGCTCCATGGCCCTCTGCTACCACTTGTAGTTTTGTTTTCATTGACAACTAAGACTTCTGTGACCAGAAGTGAAAACTCTCATGTCAGTTTCTCTCTGCTACTGCTCTGGAAACCTTCAGATAAGGTTTCCAGAGGAAAGATGGATTTAAAAATCAGAAGCTTAGGGAGAAGCAGAAAACCATAAATATTTCATCTGGCTGAAAGAAGGCTAAAACAGTCACATCCAAAGTGACTGAAGGATAGGGACAAAACTGTCTTCTTCCTTTACAGCAAACAAGATTAAAAAAAGGTATCAAAGAGGAGAAGAATGAACAATAGATACAGAAGATGAATTCCCCAGACTGCGGTATAGGAAGATACTCAGCCTCTTTTCCTCCTCAGTGGCAGAGTAAGATGTGCTTGTTTCACATCACTGGAATAGCCGGCTTAGTTTCCTGTTAAGTGTTTCAAATCCATGCATGAGTGGAGAGTTATAAGAACAGAAAAGAAAGAAAGAGAATAAAATTACTTAAGTTCATACAAGGTAGGTGTTAAAAAAAAAACAAACCCTGTATATAAAGTGTGTTCTTTTGTATTGGTAAATAATCCTTTATTTTTCTTAAGAAATTAGGATAATAGATTTTTGCCTATCTTTGAAAAAGAAAACTGAAGTTTAAAAAACGCTTAAAGATCTTACATGCAGTACACTCATCTTTCTTAGCAAGCAATATTAAATCAGTTCTGAAACCATATAAAACTTGAATGTGGGACAGCATTATACTTTCCCTGGTCAGACTGACCCAGTCTTCTCCTTCCCTGGACCTTCTAAGAAATGCCTATTGTGGAGAGGAAAGTGGAAGGTAAAATTGCCTGACAAGACACTGGAACTGCTTAAAAAATACATATTGTTATCAAAAACTTTCAAAGTAAGTGATTTAATACACATTAATTTTGAAGATGCCACAAAGTAACAAACTCATTTGAAAATATCATGCTGCTTTCCGAAGACAGAAACTAACAGATAACACAGAAACTTACATAACCAGTAAGTTACCTAAAAAACCTTTAATTAGAAAAATAAAAAATACCTGAAGTTTCACAAGAGACAAGCACTTGTTTCCTTATCAAACAAATAAAAAAATAAGTTTCCCTGTAAAACTATCATCATTATCATAGATACATCCATTACTTTTCTATTTTATCTAAAAAAAAAAAATATGCCTTTAGGAGAAATCCAAGCACTACTGTTGTAGTTTTAGTAAAACAATGATAAATAGTTTATGAAAGTAACAGTTTTTAATGCATAACAGCAAGCAGCCATGCAACTCCCATGAAAGTGTGGTCTCGTAATTCAACAAAGACCAAAATCAGAATACATCCTGACAATACTGTAATCTATCATTAGCATTAAATGCTCAGTCCTAAGACTTTAATTGTGACAAGATGTGAAGCTCTGAGACTTAAGACTGGCAAAGTGTTAATTCAGCAGGCATGGACAAGGAGCACATATTTTATACATGCTGGTGCGTATAAGTCATTGTTTGCTAGCCTAGCTGTGAGCACGCAAAGTAAAACTTTACACATAACCACAAGGCTCCTTCTCTTCTTCTCCATGTACCTAGGAAAATTTATAGATACACAAACACATATGTATGTATATATACACACTCACAAAACACAAGCAAAGGATGCTGCAAAGAAAAAGATGAAAGGAGTGTTGCTTTTCCCTTTTAACTCTTTTATGCTTTTTCTCTGATCAAAAGGCCAGTCTCTCTCCTTTTTTTTTTTCTTTTGTTAAAGTAAGGAACTGAAAACAGCATTGCAGCCAAGCAGAACCTAGCCGGGCAATGTACACAGACACATTTTTGGGAAGTTTTGAACCACCAAACAAAATCTGCAGAAAGACAGTATGGCAACAAGAGGCCTTCATTTCAAGTGGAGACAACAGACGCTTCAGAATACTGCGGTTGAAGAGAAGTAGGTTATAATTACTACGCATGCAGAGGTACAGTTCAGAAATACCCTCTCCCCAAGTTTAAAACAAACACACACAGATGTCGAGAAACAATCATGAGATGATGCACTTAAAATACTAATATCTGTTTACAAATTCAAGTTGCTGCTTGGTGGAAACTTGATTTCTGTAACATGTCCCCAAGATACAATCTAATACTAAAACTTATCCTGCGGTAGGTCTACTTTCCAATTACTAGAAGTAAGTATACAAGGTATATAATTAGTTATGACACTGGGACAGGCATACATGTTTCAACACAGACAGAGCTCTGAACAAACTTTTTGGCAGTATATGACAGGAGACTTAAATTGAAAGCTCAAAGGCAGGGTATACTGTATTATAGAAAAAAAAAAAAACCCACCCTCTAACTTAAAAAGTTCTCACACCAAATGATTTTTAAAGGTATGAGCATATTCAGCTGAAACACCCTTCATAAGCTGGAGAAAAAAAAATATTGCCCTGCAGCACCAAAATGGGCTATATTACAAATTAAGAAAAAGAAACTCAATCCTTTGAATGGTTGCTTTTCTTTTAGCGAAAGGGTGTAATTCTTCCCTAAAGACTACATTATGACAAAACATTTATATAAATCAAAGAAGATTTCTTTAATGACTCTGGGCATGGGATCTTAAGTCTCGGATAAAACACCAAATTCTATCAATTCTAAAATAAATTAGGCAAGGATTATACAAGTAGTACTTATCTTGGCATTAGAAAAAAAAGAACATTAGTGTCAAAGACATATCATCAACATGTCTTCAACCGATAGCCCCTGGAAGGGCCTTTAGGAGTAAATTCAGAATAAGTGAACTCTGAGCAGTTCAGTTAGGTATCTAGTTTCTAAACGTTTTCATTTAAGAAACCAAAAAGACACCAAATGAGATATAATGGGAATGTCCACAAGGATTAACCTTATGGATGTCTTGTTTCATTCTACAGAAAGAATTAGACTTCAACTAATCTAAATAAGCTTTCTCAGATGTTTGAAAGGGTCTCCTTGCTCTGCCATCTTCCCTACAAAGAAGTACATTTAAAGCCATTTTTTCAACAGGAAGTCCTGTGCTCGCAGTTTTCTGTAACAAGAAACATTGACATTGTCTCTGTAGATGAAGTTCTGAGTACAGAGATTTGTGGGGCAGCTTTCTTGGAAAGTATGCTGTAAGTTATCATCATTAATAGGCTTTTCCAGGCTGAAATTTATGAAGCTACTATTTGCGTAAGACACAGCAGTAATTTTGGGGGGGTTCAAGTGTTTAGAAAACAGCTTACGTATTCTTGATACACAAACAAACCAGATACTTTAATTTTGGTACCTATCTTATAAAAGTTAACAGCATAACTTCTTTAATTTCACACTCTTTGACAAATTTAAAACAAAAAATATACACTGCCTTTCCAAACAAACAGTAATGCCACCTCCATCAACTTAGCTAACATTACTTAGAGAGATGACATAGCACTGTTGACAGAAATATTTCTTCTGTCAGCATATACAACGTCCCATCTAGACAAAATCTGACTACAACCCTCTTTTTCCTCCTTCAGATACTTAACAAAAAACATGGCCCTTGCCGAACACTTGGAAAGAGTGTGCCTGTGATGTCACACACTATGTTTGTATGAAGGAAGAAATAAATTTTTCAAAGACAGGGCTTCCCATGAAGAACGCACAGCACCAGATGTCTATTCCCTCTTAAGCTGAAAGAGTTAAGTGTTTGTTTGTTGATTACAACTGTGGTAATAGGGCTAACATGGCACTCATGAGTAAACCATTTAAGTCTTCCTCAGTTAAAACCAGTAACTTTAACATCACCCCAGAAGCAGCCTGCTTAACAACCTGCATAGTAACAGGGTGGGCCACATTCAGCATTAGTTCAGTTCATGAACACAGCAGGAAGAAAAATAATGTAATCTTGGGGAAGAAAGAAACAAAGTTGACAGCATCTGCATACGCCTCAAAAATATCAGCCTGTGTTACCCTTGTCTAAATTGTGCCTGCCTCAGAAACTACACCCCTACTTCTCCCAGTCTCACAAACACAATACATTTAGAAAACTAGCTTCACCTAAAGAAAAGGGAAGACTTCATCTTGCATACTTTGTGGGCATTGATCCTGCATGCAAAAGGCACTGGTGCATTTCAAGCACTGTAAATAAGTAATAGTGTAACGCTAGTATGAATAAACACAAAGATGCTACCATTTAGTGCACTCCAGAGTTACAATCCACCTCAGACCAACAATTAATCCTATAGAGCTCTACATGTGCATTGCAGTTACCAACTAGATCGTGTTTTTGCCAAGGTTGGACCAGATGATCCCTGAGGTCCCTTCCAAACTGGTATTCTATGATTCTAGGATTCTGTGAAGTTTATCCATAGATTTTGCTCTATTTAAGACAGACTTGTATTTTGAGAACATTACAGTATACCACATAATTACATTATTACCCACATTTCCATCCTTCACAATCAACATATGACTACCTGCTACAGATGATAATATTATGCAGACCACACATTTACTGATATGTATTCGGTTGTGGGTTTTTTTAACTCTGCAACTATCACTTATAATAAAACTGCCCCCCCCTTTCAGTTCTACTCTTTCAGTCGCTACTTTAGAAGCATGACTGGACTTCTTTTCCAGACAATGTTTCTTCCTCAGTTCTATGAGGTTTTGGATAACTAGCATGGTGACTCAGATACTATTCATGGAGTGGTTGTCTTTAGCATAAGACATTAAAAAACCCTCTTGAATATATGCCATGATTCAAATTCCCATGATCCCTTCAGAGCAAAGTGTTAATACCACGGCCCTACCATTCTCTGGCTCTGGTAATTATGACTGGACATCAAGCTCATGAAAGCCAAAGGCAAAAAACCCATGAACTATTAGAAAACAACTACACAAAGAAGAAATCATCAGGTCATCAGGATACAGATTCACAGTGTATCAATTAGCTTGCAGCACATGTCACGTAGCTTTGCCAACACTGAAAGTGAAGTAAACTACATATGATCAGAACAGTGCAAATTAGTTGACAAGCTGTAAATTCCTATTTAAGGTTACCCTGCAGTAACCTGCAGTAACCTGCAGTCTTCAGTAGGTATACCCACAAGAACCAGGAACTTAAAAAGTCAGAAGTTTTTTTGAAGTCAACGTGAGATCTGGTACTGACTACTTTGATGAGAGAGGATCTGTTCCATCAGCTCATTGTAAATAAACTGCAAATGAAGTTTGTTCACTCCATCCTGAACTGCCACACATATCCCATGTTTCTATTCGAGAAATGTCCTAGAATGCTACCTGGCTTTGGCCTATGATTCCAGATGTAACACATTTTCTTGACATCCTGGGATGAAATTTCAATACACTAGTTAACTGAGAGATTTTTAAGTACCAAAGGCCAGCAATAAGTACAGTGCAAACCCTGTTAACAAAACATCCAGTACTTCCAATGAAACTATCTAATGCCTCAAATGCACCAACTTCTACCTTGTCTGAAACCATGTTAAACAGGACCTGTGTCTGTTTATACAGGACTCAGCAATTCTGCATACCTATCTCAGTGACTGGTAACACTGCAATTACATGAATGGTAGTAAAAAAAGTTACCTGCTAAGTAACATGATTTAATTTCAACTAAGCTTCCATTAACCTTTACATAATTTATGAAGTTTTCTATGCTTTTTCCCACCCTGGCACTGCATTTTGCCAACACCTGATATTTCCCATTATTTTATGAGAAGCCTCAGTTATAAACAGTTATTTTCCCAAGACTATCTTACTAGGAACAGCAGGTTCCTAAAATCTTCACAGTCCTGAAGCTTTTTCACAGAAAATACAGAGATACTTTCTATAACATAACTAAGCCTGCACATTGTGAAAACACTCCCATAATATAATCACAATATACTTCAATGTACATTATAACAGCAATAGAACCAAAGACAAATGGATTGAAGATCCTCTTTTGCAAGCCAGTGAAATGCCAGACCATTTTTGATCATTCTTCTTTTATAATGTATGACAAAAGGCATAGTGTCGTGCCTTTCATGCAATATTGTCATTGTAAATGGAAGTCATCAGACTCTTAAAGGAGAGGAGATCCCTAATTTAGAAGAAAAATGAAAGGATTCTTCTACAAATCCAATCCTACACTGCTTTTCCAGGGAAAATATCCACAAGAGCTGGCATGGTCATCTTTAGTTCCCAGAATTAGAGAGGTATCAGAGGCCTGATTATTAGCAGGTCACGTTATCATTACTGTAATATATTTATAAGACACAGGTTCACAATACTGGCTTTCGTTTAAGTAATGCTTATGGGAACATATTCAAATCACAGAATAAGATAACAATATATTTCTCAAAGGAAACACTGCAGATTGTATGAGAATGTTGAGAAAGAGGCTTTATAATATACAGAACAGACAAGAAAGCTGTAGAATAATGAAGATAGAATAAGAAATACAAAACTCCACACAGAAACTAGTATTTCCTAAAATGTTCTCCTAAGACTAAAGCGAGGTACAATGTTTGGTTTCCCTTCTAGCAGTGCACTAATTTTCACAGACACCTTTTAGGATTGATCTACATCTTACTCAAGAACCAGACTGCCCAAAAAGCCTTCTTGGTATTGAAGATGCCTGTCCAGAAGAACCTTTATACATATATATGTATAAACCCCCCCACATTTATATGGATGCATGCATGTACTATGTGTGTACTATGTATGTAGGTGTATGTATGCATGTGTATATTACATGTTAATGCATTTATAAGGACATACATATTGTGTATGTATATACTGTAATATATTGTATATGTACATATATACACACACATACCCCCACACAGGGAGGCTGCAGCAGAATTTCTGAAAGTTTTTTTCTTCCACTACATCTGTAGTTCATCTTTCCATACATGCCACTGATATATATTTTAAAAAGCACATTAAATCAAAATCATTCTTGCAATATGTAAAACAAAAGGAACATGCGTATTTTGCTTGTTACGAGGCTAAATTTGTGTTGCTTTATTATAAACTTATCACCACAAGAGCAAAAACAATCTTGAAAACCAATTACATTTAAAATTGAAGTCTGGAGGTGAATAGTATCATGTCACATCCTTCAGGCTTAAATCCGTAACGGTGAGGACAAGAGCAGTTCTCTTGATTTCACCACTCAGCAAGTTTCTCTCTTGCAACCATTCAGTCTACTGTGATTAGATTCTTATGGGTCTGGCAAAAACTGCATGAGAAGAGTGATTTTTTTTGACGCTTACTGTTTGACAGTGGGAAGACAGTAACTGCCTGTATGTTCCACAGGTTTATCTAACACACCCACAAACCCTCTATATAGGCCCAGTGACTTCCAAATGCTGCACAGAACTTACACATTATGCAAAACTCATCCAACCACACTGCCCACACCTGTGAACCATTTAATAGGAAAAGGGCTATGAAATTCCACACACAAGTTATGTGAGAGACCAGAAAGGTGTGCAGAGTAGGAAAAGAGGCAAGCCTCTTGCCCTTCCTCTATGGTGACTAGAGATGAAAGCCTGTTCAAACTCTTTCAACGTTATACTATCAACCTCACCCACCTCCTTCCCTGCCATCACCAGCACCACTGAGATTTCTTCCTCTTCTTTGTAATCAAAAGACTACTACTACAGTATTCATGAAAGCTATCAATTAGCAGGAGATGGTGAAGACCTTCTTGCCACTTTCTGACCACCAAGCCAAACCATGAAGAACCAAGTAGCTCACTCCCACCCTTGCTGCCCTCATACTGCCAAGAGCATTCCAAAAAGCAACAAAAAAGGATGCATATCTGCATCCTCTCTGAGTCTCCACTTAGCAATTGAATGACTTCTTGCTTATGGAATAATCATTTTATATCATAAATCATTTAAATATATCAGCTGATAAATGAGACTCACTGCTGACATGCAAAGTAGTACAAGTTACATGTGGATAAGAGGAAGTAGAGAAGATTATAACTTACATTCCAAAGGCAAGAGTTAAAAAAGAAGCACAGTTTAAGTAAAGGAGTAGAAACCTTTAAAACACACATCACTTATCTGCTATTGCTTCCTGTTCCTACTTAGCTTTCTTGCTGTCTTGCCACGTGAGTTGTATCAGCTCAGACTTAAAATCCCTTAGAAGCCTTTAGTTACATAACATATGCAATTTCACACATTGCTTTTCAATATTTGCACCAAAGTGTGGAGAAAATCTTAATGCCAGTTTGTGTACTGAAGAACATAAATTCCTCAGCCTCTTCAAATTGCTTATACAATCACTTAGCCAACTGGTTTGTAGCATCATTTATTTTGATCAGGCATATTGTACGGGACATTAGAAACAAGGTATCTTCAAAAGCCAACTCAAAATACAGCTGCTAACTGAAATATGGTCATGGCCTAGCACAGAAGAAAGCTTTAAGTTTTCACTATTACTTAAGTAATATTTACTAATTTTTACTAATTCTTAGAATCTTCAGCAGAACAGCAAAATATTTTCCATGATGCTCCCTAGCATTCTGCGCAGAATCTCATTCTGTAAAGTTAAGTATTATCAGTGAGCTTTTAGAAACATGTAATTGGCATCAGATCAGTACAAAAGCACTGTCCAACTGCACTGTAGACTATAAATTACTGTACATAATAAACTGTTCAAACATACAGATGGGGTATATGCCCTTTTGATTAGTACTAGAAATATACCGGTAACTTCACAGTGAGGTGAGTAACAAAACCTTTCTTTAGTAAAACTGGCACACTGCCACAACAAAGCCAATGGAGTTAGACCAGTAAGAGTCTATCAAAACAACTACCGAAGTAATGACTTAGCAATGAAAACTGGCATATATTAACAATAAAGGAAAAAAAAAGGCACTTTCAGGGAAATATTTCCCTTAGTTCAAAAATGGCACTAATCAGGACTTCCAAATTAATTTACCTTAAGTCTATTATACCTCAATTCAATTTCAAAGTAGTTTTATTGCAAAAATCACCTGCTAGTTGCAGTAAAGAGAAGTGGTTCATCATGCTGAGCACATCTTTCTAAATGTCAAATGCTACATTTCAACAGGAAAATTTATTTGATTCCTAACTGGCCCTTTCATCTTTGATTTGGAAACCATGTAGTAAGTTTTAGATTCATCAAAGCTAGTATCAGTCTAGTAATGAAAGGATGTTTTAAACTAAGTGGCACTACTACATTTGTTCCAGCTCATGTCTGAAGATTTTGTTCCATTTAAATATTTGTCTAATTCAAATCACAAAATATAAGAGCTTCTCTTTTAATTTGAGGGAAGTGGAATTCAGTATCAGCGTTACAAATATTTCCAGTGTTTGAACATGAAAAATAGAAAGATTTTTTTTTTGCTGAATTTTCTCTCAAGCACAATTTTCTTTGGAGGCACTTGTTCCTATAATCAACTACTACATTGCTGGTCGCTTTGTCTTCAATGTTCTGAATTGAAAAAAAAGGTGCAGCCATGCTTCACTTCTTTCATACCAGAAATGTAAAGAAAAACTAAAAAGCCCAGAATTCCTATTCATAAATGATGACCACTCACACTTTTTGAAGATGTCGATCTAAACAGTGCATCTAAAACAACGAAGTTTTAAGAATTTTCCTGGAGCCCACTACATTTACCATCTTTAAAATCCTCTTAGCGTGCCACATCAAAAGTGCAAAGGAGGTGACTAGATTTTATTCAACAGTTTCACGAAACTTTAACTCCACTGATTTCAATGGCTTTACTCCCACTTTCAACCTTGCTATGAATAGGACCAACATTAGACTCTTATGATTTACACAGAACTAAGGGGAGTTATGAAATTATAATTCAACCATAAATCTATAGGTCTAATTTTGTTTTCACCAAAATATCCTTATGAAAGTCACATGAAGTTATGTATCATATTGTTATAATACTACTGATAAAAATGTAATTAAGATGCATTCTAAAAGGTCAACTATAGAGAGGTCAGGAATAAGCATGCATTTTTTATTGTTGTAAAAACAGAGAGCTCAGAGTTCAGTTGGATTGGTGAAGAGGGTAGGTAAGATGGGCTTCACGGGAACTTTAGAAGCAAAGTGTATTTGAATATTGCACTGGACTAAATGGAAGATGTGCCTCAGCAGAATAAGGAAGCAGTGTCCTAATTAATAATTTTTGCTCTTTGGGTGGCAAATGTAGAAGAAACTGTTTAGATGCACCTAGATATTCTCAGCCAAATTTATGGCTCAGACAAGATTATGTCAATGCTTTTACAACACTGAGAGTGAATTTGAAGCTTTGCTAACAGGAATATTTTTAAATACATTGTAATTCATATTTGCAGAATTTTTTCAAGTAATTTGGAAGATTTGCAGGTTTCGATCCAAAAACGAGTAAATAGAAAAAATAGTCATAAAATGTAGTATTGACGACTACTTCAAGTTGACTTTATCCTGACAGCTTAAAAAAGGAAAAGCAATACATTTCCTAGTCATAGAAAACATTTTTTTTCCTTGTAAATGGCACTTAAATGAAACTAACATGATTGACAAGTACCTCACAAGCAAGCCTTGGCAACACTTAATGCAAGTCCATCTCTTCGGCCTTCTAAGCAAAATGCCTTCACAACTGTTTGTCTTTGCAATAACTCCTACAAAGCCCATTAGTGCCAGCCTTGGTTTATCCCCCATGTCGTGCATTTATCCCTGGGATGCATTATCAACATGTGGCACATGTCCTTGACATGCACAGAAGAGTTGCACCCCAGGATAGCAGCATGCATGACAATAGTGTTGACTCTTACTCCTTTATGGTTGCTGGGATGTAACCGAGAAATCTAATAACTGTGACAGTAGGCCTTTAAGTTTTTCCTTGCCATTCCAGACAGTGAAGCTGCACAGACACTAATGAAAGGTTAAATGAATAGGAATAGCTGACAAGAGGTACAATAAAGAAGGGACTTGGTAATGCACAGACACTGAGCAGAGATCCTTGGCTCAAGCAGAGAAAGGACAGCACATCGTCGAGTCACAATATTTAAAACAGCTTGCTATACACAGAGGCTTTTGTGTCTGGGTACATGTCTGGCTTTGGAAGAAAAAAAGATACTGAAAAGAAATTTCAGCATGGGGCACTTTGGCAAATGTCAGGTCACAAAAAGGGAAAAATGTTTTTTGTTTGCTGTTACATCTTTGTATTCAGCTTTTAAAAGCATTGACTAAAAGCACAAATCACAAGTTTCAAAATAATACATATTTGACAAATAAGATAAAGTTGCAACACTTATTCAGTGTGATTCCAGCTGACAGCATGATGGGTGTTGCACATACACTCAGCTTCATTTACAGCTGATAACAGTTCGTAATATGCTTTGCATATCGTCTAAAACTTTCCCCGTAGCTGAAGAATTCTAAAACAGGCCTAGCTTCTTAAGTTTTATGTGCAGCAGAAATGTAGACGTAACCCATTGTAATACGCTGCAAAAACATAGCTAAATTTCCAGACAGTGCACCAGACCATGGTGACTTAAAAAGTTTTTAGTGGTTAGCTTATGGCATTTTGATTTCTTTTGGCTTGTGACTTACGAATCAGCATTATGGACATTCTGTTTTTCATAATTAAAAAACAACTGCAATGCCCAGCATGTTTCTAGAACTTCTCTGGCTTTTTATAATTTACTACAAAAATCTGATTTAAGTACATAGTAAAACATTTTAACTCCATGAAAAAAAATTAAAAAGAAACAGAAAGAACTCTCTGAAGTAACAAATCAGAAACAAATCTGATTAAGTTATATGAATTTGTGGTTTTTTACATAAAGTATTTCAAGAGAGAACTACTGAAATAGAGGCTGCAGATGAATTCTCTCTCAAAAACCTTGATTTACCTGGAATAAGAAAAAAAGTATTTGCATATGTATCTGGAGTATAAAATATACATATTTATAACATGTGGTGAAAGTACTATGGAAAGATTCTAAAATGAGAGAACCTCTTTGAACAACCACATTAAATTACAGCAGAACTCCTGAGTGTACTGAGATTCTAATAACCAACAAATAAAGGCTTTTACTAGCACGGCACATAATGAGAGCTACTGTGCAAGAGATAAAGGAGACAAATCTAGTAGTTTATCTCACTGGATTATATAATTTACTTAAATGGTAAATAAGTTTGTCCAAAGCAATGCTTGTAAAAGCTGTCATATAACTATTAAGCAGCAATTATGATCAATGCGTTTTTAGAACAAATATGTCAGAATTCAGGTGGGATGAAACTGACACAGAATACAAGGTTTAAACAGATGCTTTTTATTAAGCCATGTTAAATGCTATTCCTCTAAATTAAGTACAAATTCCTGGCTAGATTAGGAAGTGATACACATTTCCAAAATGACGGATATACTCTATTTTATGGGAAACTTTTTCTATTTCCAGACATGCACATTTTTTTCCTAACACATACTAATAGTGGACATTAAATCAAACTAAATCATTAAATCAAAAGCCGCGTGCAAACCTGCAGACTGAAAGTCAGGACTCTTCCATTAAACAATATTCAGTGAAGAAAAACTTCAAATTCTGGTGACAGTGTCCAATGTGCAAAAGGAAAACGGACACTGCCAGAAACTCCCATCTTTGAGGGGAAAAAATATAAAAGTGGGGTTTTTTATAAAATCCAGTGTTTTACTTGGACTTGTTTTAATGCAATTACTTTGCTGTTGGTCATTTCTGTTTTGCTTGAAATTGACAAAGAATCTGTCGTCAGCCACAAATCCCACTGACATCCATGTATATGTAACATAGAATAAAGCCACCTCTAAGTCTAAGTTCTAGATCTTTGGCTCTGAAAATGTTAGCAATCAGCCCTCCCTTATTCAGAATATGATCCCCTTTTTCTTACCTATGGCATACCTAATAAAATCATGAAGCTCCCTCTAGCTCTACAGAGGAGCTTAACTGACCAATGATCCTTTACAGTTCCTTCCCATTTTCAAAAGCAATATTGAGAGTGAGCGAGAGCAGTATTTCCCTTACATAATAAGTGTTCTTGTTTTCATTCAGCAGTGTTTTCAATTCTACAGCTTGAAAGGACATGGATAATATGTGAGAACATCTGCTATGAAATACAGAAAGTTAAATACTGCTTATTATCATGCAGCATACTAAAGACCCTCTTAATTATTTCCAACTTACACTTTACCAAATTCTAGTTTTAAATCTTACATTGTTTGACAACCTAGCCATGTATATATTGAAATACACACACACACAAACACACCTCCGTTCCACTTTCCAATTACTAAGTGCAAAATAATGTAAAAAAGAATGATAGATAATATCATAGACCCATTTTAGAACTCAGATTTTAAGTACAGAGTGTCTTAGTTCAAAACCAATTTGTTTGTATACACTGGTTTTCCAGAAAACCAGTAATGCCAGTGGTAATTTGCTGACTGTATTTTCACCTACCATAATATTTACACATACCATTTGTAATGGCTTTTATTGTTTAATCTCCACTGCATTTCAGTATTGGATACTATGGAATTACAGTTATTTAGCAGGCTATAAATAATGTAGTTGGCATGTGCAATTGATACTTAAAATGTCTTACGACAACTGTAAAAGCCTCATTACTGACTAGCAAATCATTTCTAACAAGCAAGTTCAACTGACAAATACCAAAGCAAACCTACAGTCTATGCTGCAAGCATGTTTGTTTTATTTAAACAATACACATTTAATGCAGTGTGCAATGGACCATCCATACAGACTATAAATAAGAAAGAAAGCGAACTTCCGAAGTAATACAGCTATTGTGAAGTTTTCTAAAATAAAACAAAAAAAAAGGGGGGGGGAGGGAGGATTCTGAGTAACAACAGAGAGAATAGCTTACTTTGCCCTCCCCCCTTTACGAGCTAGTGTCCAATTTCTTCTTTTCTGAACAGCTGTATTATCCAACTTAAGTTGCTCTGCTAATTTCAGTCCCACAAGGACTAACTTGGAAGGCAAAAAAGTACTAGAAAAGATCAATTTGCTGGGAAAGATCAAATGAGAAAACTGTGGGGACAGCACCAGGTCAGAGTGTGAAGAACTAAGCAGACCTGTTCTTCATTAACTTAAGCTCTCTTGGGATGTCACATACTACCTGTCCATGGGCTTATTGAACTGCCTAACCTTCGTTTCTGTACCATTCTTCTGGGCCCAAGTGAATCATATCCTGCTGCTGACAAGTTAGCAGGGGACTGAGGCTGCAACATGAAAGTACTTTTCTTTCTTGTCTAAATCAGGCAGATTTTTGAAAAGACGACACAGCACTGACTCGTGACATGGCAAGATGAAATGAGAGGTCTGGGCTGGTCTTCGAGCTGTGCAGATAAAAGTAATCAAATGACACTCCTGGAATGCAAATTGGCATTCTTGACTGCAGCAATTGCACAACCATGAAACATCTCTGACAGCAAGCAAGATTAGGACAAAATGTTATGTAAAGCACTGAACGCAAAAACTCACCAGAAAATTCAAACTGTAACACTTACATTTTAATACAGCAATAGCCACCTCTGCTTTTGTCTGTTCCTTTACTTTGATTAATGTAATCACATACTTTTTTGTATGTGATTTGTCATGTGAATTTTTATGTGTATGTGATTTTGGATGTGAAATTTGTCTTTCACAAATACCTCAATAATAAAAATGCAATGTGATTAAAGACATAGATCTAGTCAATTTTTTCCCCTAAAGTGTCACAGTGTTGTATTTTTACAAAATAATGTACCAAGGAAGGGCTTTTCTGTTATGTGTATAAGATGTGTGCTTAAGGAAAACTTTTGCAATCCCAAGTCTTAAAAGGAGTTTCAAAATTTGCTCGTAACAAATTAATTTATAATTTACATTTAGATTTTCCTGCATCTGGATCAGGTAAAGATGGATCACTTGAAATACGTAGTGAGTAAATTTTAAAATTCATGTGCTTTAGGAATTTAAAGGAGAACATACATAGAGCTAGATGGTTCATTAATACTGGACAGCTTAAAATGAAACTACAGTGTATCAGACAGCTCATATGCCCCATTAAATTTCAGATTAAAAATTCCTGCAATTTTTAAGGGCAAGGAAAGTTCCACATACTTTTACAGGAACTTGGTATTCTTGTGCAGATCTGCTGATCAGGCTTATTAAATATTACTGTCTGAAATGAACTCAGTAATTAAACTGTGAACATTTGTACTCTGAAACTATGACAAAAACACTACCCCATTTTAAAATTCAGCTATGGAGATGGGTTATAATACAGAGGGGAAATGGAAGATAATAAGAAATAAAAGCACAATTCCACTAAAAAATATTTCAATGACTGCTATGCACGGCTAACATACAGGTTAAGAAAAGAAGTATGGAATATCCTGCTTTGATTTCTTACTTAAAAATAGCTTCAAACCATTTTAACTTTCGGCCAGACATACACACAAAAAGACACTCGTTGCCACTTTAATCCTGGGTACACCGGATTATTACATGATGTCTTTTGTGCATCAATTTTACAACAGCTTGACTCTAGGGTAAATGGAAACCATCATAAATCGCATGCTGCTTTCAAAACCACTTTAATTTCTGTCAGCATTACTGTAACCACAGTCCGGGGCACTTGCTGCTTTTTCCCCCTCCTTTTTTATTTTTTTTTTATTTTTTTTTTTATTGTTGCCTACATTTGACAGTTGCATCTCCTACACTCCAATTGTGGCTTTGATCACTGAAACAAGACATGTCATGTTAGAGAAAGAAAGGAAAAATACAAACCCTCCATCTCAAGCTCTCCCTTCATGCACACAGGCATACACTGTATCTATAGCTTGAGTGCTGTATATACATACATAGGTGTATGTATGTACATATACACACACCTATATGTATAAACATACATACACACACATGTGTGTGTGTGCACATATGTATATTCAAAGCAGACAAGACAGATATATAACATCCCTGGAGTAAGGTGACAAAGGCTGACTGAAACCAAGGCTGTAGACAAAACAGCGATTGAAAATATGCTAGTTCATTGAATATGGGCTGATCACTGCTCATCACTGAGGTCAGTCCACTTGTTAATACGAACAGTTACATTATGCATGTTAAGTTTAGTCATGGCTCTAAATGTGCTTTTACTTTGCAGCTGTTTAACCTATCCTCACATCACAACCCAGACAAACGGGACTTCAGTCAAGTGAGGTCCTCAGTCATTTCGATTTTTAATTTTTAAATTAAGAGGTTCTGAAAGCCCAAACCCTGCTTTGCAAAATCCCTGCTGTGAAGGAGACGTGCATTTGCACAGCACATGAAATAAGCAGCAAAAAACTTGCTCAAAGTTGGTTTGGGGGGGCTCTCCCCTCCCTTTTACAGTTAGGGCATCAGCATAACTGCAAGTTCTGCTAACAACCGCTGACTGGAGAGGTGCAAACTGCAAGCACATGCACAACAAAAAGAAAAGAGTTACGGAGGGAAGGTGGATTTACACTTCTGCCTCCCTGCCTCAGGCGTTGTTTCACACGCAAACACACAGCTCGTTCCCCGGCTCTCAAAGGTTACCTTTACATTGTGTGCAAACCTTACTCATTTCCGAGCAGAAGGTGGTGTCCAAAAAAGATCAGACCACCGTACGTCCGATTCAACCCCACTCCACCTTCACTCTCCCTCCCTCATACGCACACACTTTTTTTGCACTAACCCCTCATCTTTAGCGGAGGGAAGGAGGCGGTAAAAAGCATGTGGCCATCCCATTTCAACCCCCCAAACTCACTTAAAGTTTAGCACAGCCTCTTAGTAATTTTTTCCCCCAATCCTCGCAGCACAGGGCTGATTTATTTATTTATTATCCTCCTGCGCCTTGCCCGGCTGCTTTATTTGAAGGCTGAAACACACCGGATAGCGAGCAGGGCTGCTTGTGTTACTGCACGATTTATTAATCAAATCAAACCAAAGTAAAGGCTAGAATGAAAACGAAAGGCTGCTGGAAACTTCTTACCATCTCTGCATGCTGGTTGTCATGTGCACCCCCTGTCTCTCGATCTCCTCTCAGCGGCAGTGCCTGTACCCTTCCTTTTGCCTCTGGGCTCTGTCAGCGCCTCTCCCCCCCCCTCCCCGTCTCCCCCCACTCCCCCTCCTCTCTCACCCTCACAGATTCAGGTGATTTGAACTAAAAAATAGAGATTAAAAAAAAAAATACCGCCCCCCCCGAAAAAAAAAAAAAAAGAGCAGCAGTAACGAATCTCTCTCTCTCTCCCTCCGCCCTCTCCCTCTGACTCTTCCAAAACTTCAGCCCCCAAAGTTCAGCCCGAGCAGCACAGAGAAAGAAAGAGAAAGAGCTTTCAGCGGAGAGCTGGAAGTGATGGGAGGAGGGACCCAAGTTCGGGTCAGAGCCTCCACAGGTTGGTTTGTTGTTGTTGGGTTGTTTGGCTGGGGAAGGGGAGGCGGCGGGGGGAGGTTGCGAGCGGGTCTGAGAGGGCAGCGTCGCTTCCTCCTAACCCCACGCTCTCGTGCAAGGGCAGCAGACAGGGAGACAGAGGGAAAGGGAAAGAGTAGTCTTGGGGGGGCGAAAAAGTAACCCCCTCTGCCCCCCCCCCCCAGCCCCCAGTTTCTGTGCCAGACGGGGGCTGCCGCAGAGGCCGCCCGCGCCCAGCTGTCAAAAACGCCCAGCGGCCGCCGCCAACTTTGTGGTGAGGGCGGCCGGCGGCGCCGCGCGGGGCTGGCCGCCCCTGTCTGCCTCCCTCTCCCCTCTTCCCCCTTTCTCCTTCCCGCTGCTCTGCCCGGTTCCTCCTCGCAGCGGCCGCAGTCTCTCCCGCTGCTTCTCCTCTTCCTTACCGGCTCCAGGCGCCGCTGGAGCGAGCGAGAAAGGCGGCAAGGAGAAAGGTGGAGGGAGGGCTGAGATGGGGGAGAGCCACGGCGGAAAATGAAGCGTAGCCCAGAGGAGGGGGTAAGGAGCCGGAGGGGGGCGAGGGGAGAGCGTTAGAAGGGAAGCGAAAAGTTAGGCAGATGAAAAGTTTTCGCTTGTGGTGCCGGTTTCCCGCTTCCCACCCATTGCTCCATCAGCTCCCGGGGCTCTGCTGCGGCGGCTGCGGCTCGATGTGGGATCTGAAGAAATTTTTGCAAAAGGGTGGGTTTTTTTTGTTGGGGGGGGGAAGGGAGGCGGGAGGTGAGCCGTCACGGTTGTACGTTTGCAGGGAACAGACAAGAGTCACATCTGTGTGTGACACCGAGCCAAACCGAGCGAAACCCTGCCCCGGCGACGCCGAGGAAACGCAAGCGGCTGCGGCCCTCGGCGCGCAGGCACACAACGGCCGCCGCTCGCGCCCTAAGGGAGCGCGCGCGGGGGCGGGGGGGGGGGGGGGGGGAGGGCCGGGCCGGGCCGTTCCGCGCCCTCCCGCGGCCGCACACGTACCGCCCGCCTCGGGGCTCTGCCTAGCGGCCGGGCGGGGCGGCTGGGCGTTGCCGTTCGCTGTCGCTCCGCGCCGACGACTTTTCTGCCCGGCCAGCGCCTCGGCGGGAGAAGGGCTGCGGACCGCCAGTCCCCTCGTGGCGCCTTCCCCTGCGAAATCTTTCCTTGCCCCCGTTTGTAGCCGATTGTCCCTTATGCCCCGTCCCGTCCCCCCCCTCGGCGTTGAGGGGGTGGCAGATACCTAACGCCTCGCTTGGGTTGCTTGGCAAAGGGAAGATGGACAGAAGGCTATCATGCTTTGTCTACAGGTACCGATAGCCAAGCCTATCTGGTCATACCTTGTGTGGGTCACTAGTGCTATCAAAATTGGCTCCCTTCCTCGGGCGCTGTATAAACACAAGATTAGGACTGGATCTTTAAAAAGTGAACGTGAGGAGAGCTTTTCAGGTGACGTGAAATGCAAATACTAGGGCATTTTGCCTTCTGCTCCCTGTTGGTGTGACTGGACACCTCGATGACCCAGCAGGCTCTTTAGAAGAATCAAGAGGAGATGGGTCAAGTATATGAAGTAGGTAGCTGCTTGGCACTTTTGATTTTTTCCTGCGTCTCTGATGGACTAAAATCACAGCAAACTCTTAATGTAAATGAATGGCACGTCCCTGTGAATTCCAAAGTTTCCAGCCTTTTTACCGGTTTTTGTCGTCCTTGTTATTTGTGCATTTCCTATGCCTGTTGGAAGAGGGAAGGGTAAATTATCTATATTAGTATCAAAACCAGGTTGTCACAAAAACTGGTTGGATATATCTCAACGTTACCTGTGTTTCTGTGGAAATTTCATTCTGTTTTCTGGGTATTCGTCAGATACCTTCGTTAGGCATAATACGTATCAGCTTCTGGATAGGATTTGCAGTGCCCACACTTCATCAGGATTAGTTTCGAACCTTGAGCTGCAGAGAGCATGTTTCAGGCTCAGACAATGACTCAAAAGGATTTTGCATTTTTTAGGATTTGGGGGGCTTTTGTACAGGTACCATGACCAACAAAAATTTTGAGTAATTCATGGTCATTCTAAAAAATTCACAGGACTAATTAAGCCATGATTTGATGCGTTTTCTGTCAAAGGGGAGAGATAAGAAAAACCTATTTAATTATTTCGGAGTCACATTTTATCGTACAGGGAAACGCATTTGCCCTTTTGAACCAGTGAAGGGCCAAGGAGTTGCCAAAAAATTGTGTTCACACAGCCCCCTAGTGGTAAAAGCCCTGACAAGTTCACATCCATGTCTCCTCACATGAAGGAGGGAGGGTCCAAGTTAGCTCGATGCAAATGAAAAATAAAGTGCTGCAACCTTAGCTCGCAAAAGGCATGGTCACTTGCTAGAACAAAGGTATGCCATGCCCATTACAAGGCTAATCTTTACTATGCAATTTCACAGAAGTGAATCAAAGGCTACAAAACAGTTACAGCTTTGTGAAAGAACAGGCTTATAGTAGATAGACAGCCATTCAACTAAATTTAAAACCGGCTTCCCTTACTGCTTTGGAAAAGTGAGATTTTTTCTAACTGGGGCTAGGGATTTGAAGGACATATTCCTTATATGCACTAAACCAGTAGATTACAGTAATAATAACCTATGTCACACACTAAAAATTTTTGTCTAAGCTCTGATCTATAATTTCAAACAACCATCCTGTTAAGTGTAACACAATCATTAATAGCTTCAGTTACTTTAATTTTAAAGATTTTAAATAATTTTGTATGAAAACTAATAATGCCTCATGGATTAATTTCTTTGTTATCTTGCTTGATATTTAATTCAGCTTTTTTAAACCTCCCTTTTTTTTTCTTCCACCTGTCAATAAGCCAGTGGCTTTCGTATTGACAGTATATTACAGCCTCTTGAAAGCTGCTGAGGAGGTAAAATAGCTGGAGGCAAGTTGGCTGTTGGGAGTTCTGATTCTTGCATTGACAGTATGGGATTACAGAATAAATATGGTGGAATAAGACATTTCTGCTCAAAGCATCAGCCGCAAAATAGCTAACTGGTGACATTTGAATATACATCATCATTAGACTTCAGACTGAACAAGCTCCAAGCTTTTTCAAAATTTTGCATCTTTCAGAATCACACTTTCAGACACATAGACAATAGTGTTTTAAATTTGCATTGAGTTCTTGCTTTCAAATTTGCCCACTATGTGGTATATTCTCAGATAATCCTAAGAAGATAGGGCTCTTGTTAAAAAACTATACCATTCACCTGCACAGTGACTTTTGTTTCTTCATATTGCTGCGGTGACTGTGACATCAGCACATGTCATAGATATTGCAGGGAATGACAACATATCTTTGCTTGTAGTTCAATGAACACCTCAAAAGACAGCGTACAGACTCAAGCTGTGTCACAGAACTGTCTTATGACTTCTCAAAGTATGTAATTATCTTAAATTTTGGAGATCGTATGTAAGGTTTCAGAGAGTAGGAGCAAGGCCTATACTTTTCCTTACATTTTAGACTAATGATATTTGTTAGTGAAGAGAGCAGTGTAACAATTTCAGCCTCACCAACAGGAATATCTATCTTATACAGCAAATATCCTCTCACTGTAGTTTTCTTTCAAAACCAGTTATAACCACCATAAAGAATTAGTAGTACTCATTGGTTTGAGATTAATTAGCACTAAGTTAGTTAGAAAAATATTTTTCTTCACTTTTATTTTGATTTTCCAAATTGGAGCACTGGGATGTTGCAAGTTTGAGATAGATCTGAGTAGGAACTGCAGCTTGAGAGGAATGGAAGTATGTCATCTGAACTGTGATGTCCCCAGAGTGTGGTATCTCTCTGCTGTCTTGATCTTCCTTCTCACGGAAGGAATTTATGGTTCACTTGAATCTTCTGCCCATTTTGCAAACCTGGAGGTGCAGTCCAGAGGATGAGCCCAGCCAACAGAGCAGAGGCAGGACATAAGGCACCAGTAGCCTATGAGGCGTTATAGCAACATATCAAACTGAAATCCTCCATATTTTGTTGGGTGACAAGGTGAGAAAGAACAGTTTTAGAGAGTAGTATAATTGAAATGTAAATGAAAAACCAGTTTACCAGTAGAAAGGATCTCCAACAGATTAATTATGTCCAGTCCTGAATATAAAACCTGTTTTCTGTAACCTACACCAAGTAAAGGGGAAAAGAATGCAATTCAGCATAAAAATAACCATCAGCATTTTAGACCAATACCGTTATGAAGTCCTAATCTGGTTATTCATTTTACTCAGAAATATGTCTGTAGCATCCGTATGCATACTGAACATTTATATTAAGTTCCTATGGTAAGTATTACTTTACAATAGGTAGCATGGCTTATAGCATGACTTACACAAAAGGTAGGCTCCTACTTCCTATTACAGATTACTCTTTTCCCTTTTTTCTTTTTTTTTTCTTTTTTTTTCTTTTTTTTGTTTGAGTTTTATGCTAGTTAATCTGTCAGATTCTGACATTTCAGGAGAACTTAAACCATTTTCAAGAGTCTAATTAGGAAAAGAATACCTGTGCACTTATTATAAAAAAGAGTCTAGCGCTTTCCCTGGCAAACTATAATTTCCTGGTATTTTAGAGGAAGTTTGAAATTTGACCTGACGTAGGCAGGGTATCAAGTATACTACTTCTGAAGGAGTTCACCTAAACTTAGCTATGGACCACAGGGACCTGAGCCAAGAAGTGAAGAACTAGTGACTAACTATAAACATTTTGTTCAAAGTGAGTTGCCCAGGAGCTCAGAGACGGGTAGAATCTAGTACTTCAGGGTGGGATTTCACTGCTTCATCTGCTTCAGCCGTAGGTCTATCTTTCTCATTCCTCACACATCTTAAAACTTCAGCAGTAGATTAAGCAGGAGTCTTAAGAAAGAAGCTTCATTCATTATACAGACACTCATTTTCATTTAGAGAACATCACCTATTCTGTGTACTTCATACAGACAGGTCCTTCAGGGAGAAAACAGTACATGATCATGTAATTTCAAGCACCGTGTACTCATCACATGAAAGGGCTGAATTAATGTTCTGTAGACACTCATAATGGTAACATTTCTTAACTTCTGAACATGTAACTTTCTAACCCCTGTTAACCAACTGACAAAATTCACTATAAAGTTCATGAAAGTATGATACTTCAGTGTTCTGAGTCAAAAAGCATTTTTGTCATTCAGGAAGTGAATTTAAGAGGAGTTAATTATGTTTCTTTTGCCTCTTGCACTAAAATACTGAACATGATTCGAAGTCTTTCCAGCACTTAAGTATTGCTAGATCCTCCCAGTCCCAATGGTGTTTATTGGAGATGAAAAAAGGTTGTCTGCAGCATATCCATCTTTTTTCTTTTTGTACTATATCCTCTGTACCAAATCTTTTCTAACTCTGTTTTAGAGGTTGCTACCACGCCATTTGATTTATTCTAAACTTTCCCAAATGCATTAGCAGCTGTTCTTAAGGACAAATGTGCTTCCAGTAGTTTATGAGCTCAGCTGAAAGAATATATATTAAAAACAATAGATATAGATGTTATTTTGTAGTACTACAACAGCTTTTGTAGGGGACATTAGAAGGTTTTAAAGATGAGCGAAGAAACAAAACTGTTCAGCCCACTTCAGAGATGAAGAAAATAAGGTGCAATAAGTTGCAGCAACTTGCTTAAAGCAGTGAAGAGAGTAAAAATACGTATTTTGGATCTATTTGCTAGTTCTATGGTCATCCTTTCTCCAATAAGAATACCCGTGTTTACATTTAAGAGGTCTCTAAATTGAAGTTTCTTCTTTCTCTGTTGTCACTTCCAGTATCTGTCTATCAAAATTGTTTTCTATAGCTTAGTAATTGCTAGTCAGAGACCACACGTAGTGTTCTATATGCATTCTGGAATATGTCTCAGCTTATCTCATATAACACTTGAGGGTATTTTTCCCAAGTGAATCTCAATGTTTTTCAGTTCTCTTAGTGTTTTACCATTTGTTTTCTTTATATTACTCCAGTCAAAAGTGATTGCCTTAGAGAGTTAGTTATAAGCATGATGGGAAAGTCTTTTTTCTTATCCAGTTTAACTGCTTTAGTCTTGAACTTTAATTGTTGATGGGATTTTACTTCTTTTATCCTGGTATCTTACAATGAGCATTTGTGCACTTAGCTTGCTTTCATAAATGAGTTTTAACAAATAAAATGCCCCAGTCACAGCTAATAGTGATTCGGGGCTCAGTATCTTAAAAGCAACAAAAATGTCAAGTGTAATATCGCGGGGCAAGTCACAAAATCTGTCACATCCAGTCTTGAAAGATTACTGCTAAGATTTCCCTACTTTTAGCACAACAATTTTTCTGCTATTTACAGCTTGCTTAAATGGAGACTTAAAATGGATATGGCAAACTAAGCTGAATACAGTACAGAATATTAAAGCAGGCTTTAAATAATGTGGCATGATGCATGATTCCTCATGCATCATAATGTGTTTTTTCCTTTTTTGTTTCTTTATAGTTGCTTCAAATATTAAAATACAATTTGATCTTCATGTCAAAAGAAAGAAAAGAAAGCAGAAGAACTGACAGCTTGATCCTTGCTTTCTTTCCAAAGACCAACTTTTAGATTTTGACCTCTCTTAGGAGAGGATTCAGCTACTTGTAACAGCAGGTACTTAATAGGTCTTGTTTGAACTTGAGCTTGGTTCTAAGCCTCACATCCAAAGATCTAGTTAGAATGCTGAGTACTCTCACTGCTCTTTAGTACAAATACTTTGTTGACTTTTTTCTTTTGCACATTGTGACCAGGTGCAATTGCAAAAAGAAGGTGTAGAGTTTGCTATAGGCATTGTTTAAAATCTGAGGAACCTGGAGAAAGTAGGAAATGAAAATACTGTGTCCAAAAACTACTTTCCCTTTTAAAGTACTTTTTCATCCATGCACTTCTACCACTGGATCATAAGCCAAATACTGTTTGGAATTGACAGTGCTATCCAGATAGAACTCTGAATTTCCCTTCTGTCCTTTGCCTGGCCCAATTTCAGTTCGTTTGATTTCACATCCAAAGGGTTGGTCTTGGACCTTAGACCAATCTCTCCAAGTTTGTGGATGTCCTAGTTGTATTTTCTGAGCTAAAAATACTAAATTGACCCCACCTGTATATATATATGTGAAATGAATAAAAGGAACTTATTCCATGTGTGTATGGATGGACAAGGAGAATAAGGGAAATTACATACGGTTGACTAAATGGTTCTTTTTAAAACCTCAAAATGTTTTAGAGTCAATTCAAAATTCAAGTGTGGATCTTTCACCATTTGTAACTCTTCTAGTTCATGCCTTTCAATTATGCAGGGCAGGAGAGTCATTATATTTTATTTCAGGGATAGAAAAATGTGGCTTTCTACTATGAAAGTTAATTTACAAATATGCCTAGAGAGACTTTCTATAATCCACCCTGTCAGTACCGAATACCTCTCTCAGAGCAGTGCTAGATGTGAGGAGGACAGGGCAATGGCTCTAAAGAAGAGACAAAGGTAGTTACCATCTGAAGGACTGCAAGAAGCTCTCCTTTGTGAAATACTCTCCCAGAAAGGATGACTATTCTCAGAATATGGTATTGAGTCTGTAGCAACTGAGATTCTCTTCATAAAATTATGCTGGATATGTTGAACATTTTAATGCTCTACTTCTGATATCCTGGTGCATCTGAAAATCTTCCATATATGCATGTATATCCTCTGCCCTGTGACTTCTGTGAACGAATACACTGTGGACAAGCAAAAGACTTTTTCATGTTTGATACAAATAAGTAAAAAAAGTTGGTAGCATTCTGATTGCCTTTGTGATCTCGACACCATAATTTTAGATGTTCTATTACTCAGAAGCATCAAAACAATTATAACAGTTGCTGCAAAAAAATAGAAGCCATATAATAAACCCGCTCCCCATATCTTGCTCTGAAAAACAGCTTTAAAACCTGTGCCAGTCCAAGGTGGCAACATTGTTCCACAGATCACTAAGATGAGGTCAAGTTTCTTCTGCCTGACCTGTTACTGCCAATTACAGGGTATTGCAGTGGTAGCAAACTAAATGTATTACTACTAAAGAAGAAATGCCACAAGCTGTGAGGTAAGAACTATGACAACTGTTACAAAATAAAGATCTCAGCAGCAGTTATTTGGCATCTTCAGTTAGGTGACATGACTAGCAAATAAAATATTTGAATCTAAAATATCAGCTTTACTAGTCCATAGTCTATAACTGAATAATCACAGAACTAGCTGAATTGTCAGATACATATGCCTAGCAGCTACAGTCTTTTGGGCTTTGGTGGTGTGGAAAGTACCTGAATCCAAGCTTTACTGTCAGTGCCTCCCATAACATTATTGCTATTTCCTGTTTCAGTCTTTAATAATATAGGATAGGTTAGGGTTTCAATATGTTTTCTTCTCTTTTTTTTTTTCCTGAAAGTTTAAAGAATAGTTGAAATACAGTCCAAGTCACATTTTTAAAAGGAAGCTGGATAGTTACTGTCTGCATTCTTCTAACTCATTTCACATATTTCTCTTAAATGGCAAAAAGTACTTCCTTGTAGCTTCTTCAGCTTCTTTGTGTTCCTATTCCTTTACAGACCAAACACACACACACACAAGTATTGCTTAGTGCTTTGTAAGAGATGTTGGTAGAATTGAAATCATTACTTAAAAATGGGAGCTAAAATAAATCCTATATATGAAAGGGAAGGATGATCTTTAGTTGGAGTGCCACATTTATGCAGAGGGAAGACACAGACATGGCATCCTCCATGTATAGTCTTAGGAGGTATTTATTCAGGAAATCTGTTGTAGAAGCATACCAATGGACACATTTTTCCGGACTCCAGAGGAAAATGCTATTCATCAGGAGTGCAACTTGCTCAGAGTATGTCATTTTGTAACAGAGAGGCATGAAAAAAAATACATAATGAGCTACTTCTAGCTCTCATAGTACTTCACTCTCTATTTGTCTTATTCAAAACAATTTAACTCACCTCCAGCCTTTAAAGCACTTTATGGGATTATTAGAAAGGTTAGGCCAGTAATTTACATTCTAAATGTAATCACTAATACCAGGAAAAATAAATCCGTCAATATAAAGTAGCAACAGGTTACCGGTGTTGTGCCTTTTAGAAGAAAAGCAGGTATTGTGATGGTAAGCAGGAGACACAAACCATTTGGTGTCACTAGTGTATATGACAAACAGAGATGCGTTACTTCATTTTAAATTGGATCTGTCCAGTCTGAATGTCACCTTGAATTCATGGAATTGCAGAGTTTTGGATCTGGATGAAATTTCAGAACTTCTAATCTGTTCTGAGACAAGATTAGTGTTTGTGGAACATCTGTAAGAGATGTTGGTCAAGAATTTTCTAAAAAATCCCACTATATATACCCTCCGTAAGTGGCCTACTACAGTACTTCACTACCTTTAATGTTAGATTTTCCTAATAGCTAAACAAAATATTTTTTCCCTATAAATAAACTGATTCCTTCTTGTCCTATCCTAGACAGACTTCACAGCACACTTTTGAGCACTGGAAGAGCTTTATCATGTTCTTTTCAGACTTCCACCTACCCCATAGACCAAACAATGCCTTTTCCTTCAAGCATTTCTCACAGGCCATATTTCTGAAAACTATTAACACTCTTGTTGCTTTTCCCTGAGTACTACTGAACTTACCATAAATGTCAGCAAGTTCACTGGACTGATTTGCAAATAGTTCTCTAGCTGAAGCTTTACATGATCCACAGACTAGAGTAATTACCTCATGTATTTTATATACAATGTTCTTGGTAATACAGCTCAAAATGGCATTTGCCTTTTAATATCATACTGATCTAGTCAGTTTATGTTCCACTCTAACTTGATCTCCCCATCTGTGTTACTGTGATCCACAATATCCAAGATGCTAGTCTTTTATTTTTACCTTACTCTGTGTTGTTCTTTACCAGTTACTTTTAAACAATCCCTTCTTACCCGCCTTCAGTTTATCAAGACCATACAAAATACGCTTTATTCTGTCACCAAAGATGTTACTAAAATTATGATCAACCTTACAATTGTCAAAATTCCTCTGTCCAATAAGCCATGCCATGTGTTTCAAGACACAGCTGAGCCAAGTAGTTGTGACTCTGCTGATCCTAAGATTGCCAGCTCACTTACAAAAACAGTACAGATGTTATAAACTAGGACAGAAATCAAGCTAATAAATGCTTTTACATGACTCTTGAAACCCATTGTAGTTAGCCTGGTAGCTCTGTGCAGAATTAGCTTGTATCCTGAAAAGCTTATCCATTCAGGTTTAACTACAGTCTTGCCAATAGAGCACAGTGGAGTTACATCGACAAATCAGTGAAGACTTGTGCATTCTTCTTTGAAAACTACCTTCTAATACCTACCCAGGATAACAATTTTTGAGGGCATTAAGCTCTGGTTGGCTTGACATAGAGCTGTACATTCACTTAGCAATAGTAGAAACACTTAACATTAGTAAAAACTAGATCTCCCATAATGACATATACTCAAGTTTGAAAAATTTATTTCACATTTCTTGGTATTGCACGCACGGCCTCCTTCTTTGTAAAATCACCCTAAGAACAGCAACAGTTCAGCATTTTCCTGCTGTGCATCTTCAGAGGTTCTTGGTTGAAAGATGTTATATAGGCATGCACATAGCTGTCTGGTCCAGTATGCAAAAGCAGGGAATCAAACTGAAGTCTTTTGCACCATCTTGCAGACCACTAACCACAGTAAAGATATTTGGCTGACCCTTAACTAACATGTGATACTTAAGTTATATCCAGACTGGGGATTTCTTTAATCACTGTATTCTCAGGAAGCAATAATTTTTGGACTGAGGGCAGGATGACTGTTTTGTCTTCTTGTAAATCTTTTCAGATACTAGTTCTGATTACAGTATGAAATAAGAGATATCTCCAGTGTGATATTCACTAAATGCATCTCATATCACAGCCAAAATTGGAAATTTGTGAAACTTATAGGACTGTCTGTTCAGAGTAGAAAAGTTTGTTTGCAGAAATGTGTTTATGTAAGCAATAAGAATAAAGTCAAACAACAGAATTAGACAGCTTGCAGATAAAAGCCACCTAAAGATACATAACACTTGCAAAGCTGCAAAGCTTACAGGTATATTAGAAGAAATTAATTTGTCTCATGCAGACCGTACTAGGCACCTGAATTTGACTTGTAAAAATTGTTCAGCATTTAAAATTGGTTACAGTATTCTTTATTAGTACAAAGCCTCAAGAATAAAATCTTTCAAGCCATGTTAGAAACGCAAACAAACTCCACACAAAGGGAGGTTTGGATCTGTGAAATAAATCTGATCGATAGGTCAAGAGTATTAAATAATTTCACCCTATGTTTTAATGCAGAACTCAGGCACCATTCAACAGGGAGTGGGTATACTTTGTCCCTTTTTGGTAATTTGTGTTGATGTTCATGTGTCTTGTGAACTTCCCTCAATCATTTGTCATTAAAATCAGTTCTACTGGCAGTCAGGTTTCCATGCTGAGAGCTAGGAAGAAAAATAGTTATGATTAAAGAGATGTACAGGGTATTACTGACCCTGAACAGTTTATTTTGGACACCCTAGATTATGACTTTCTTTTCTTTTTTTCCTACTTTTGGGTAAAAGTTCGGGTGTGTGCTTGAAAAAACAGGTCTCCAACGAGGGTGGAGAATGCCTATTTGTTATCTGATTCTGTCTGCTGTTTAGGCAGTACAGTGTATTTGAGATAAATGGCAAGATTGAAAACAACATTGTATTATTATTATTATTATTATTATTATTATTACTACTACTACTACTACTACTACTACTACTGCTACTACTACTACTACTTCTTAAGACAAATAGATATATTTACTTCAATTTCCACAAATATAGGGCTCTTTCAGTGTAAGGGACCACAATCAAATTCAGACTAAGTCCTGTTCTATACTTTAAAAGAAATTTCAGACTCTACATATTTTTATTATTTTTTTTTTCTGGTATATTAAAATAAATTCTGTCTTTGCTTTCTCTTATTAACAATGATAGAAGGGCAAGTAAGTGGAAATAGATCATATTCAAAATTCTGTTGAATTCATGAAGTGAACAAAAGTAACTGCTTTCAGTTCTCTTAGAAGGAACTAGTAGTCCATCTCAGGAAGTAGTTAACTACTTTTCGAACACTTCAGGGAAGTTTATGTTGATATTGTCTAATAATGCAGTTTACATATCCTTAGCAGATCATCCACATAGAAAAAGTATATTGATGTTTAGTTATAAGCAAATAATTTAAGGAACACCTGTTGACACCAATCATTCAATCCTAACTACTTAGTAACACTAACAGCTGCACTTCTAGATGGTCTACCTGACTCAGGCACCTAGTTTCATCCTACTCCAGAATTCCTACTGTGAGCACTTGGAATTGCACAGAATTGTTTTTCCCAATGTATTTTGCTTTCAATACTGATCTAATACTTCCAAGTGACTTATTTAACTAAATGCTTCCTCTCCTTGTTCTAGTTCTGCCATTTTCTCATGTTATCATTGGCTTCTGCTTCTCCAGTCACCATAGACAGCTGTAGTCTCAAACTCCCTCTACTTCTTCCTCTGCTCTCCATGTTAGGTGGTATAATCTCCAAAGACTAGTAACATTCAGTACAACTTCTCTTTTAACCCTCAAGCCACTTATCTTTCACTGTCTCCCCTCCTAAGACAGAATTTCTTCTATGAATTAAAAAGAAGAAAAAAGATGGAGTATTTAGATGAAACAGAATTGACATGGAAATATATAAATTACTATACTTATTTTCCACATAAAATGATTTATATAACATTTGTTACATTAGTAAATATACTTCTTACTTTGGAGTGCCTTTTAGTAGTGGCAATCATGTCTTCTGGATCAAAGATGCTGCATCTTAACATATATTATAAATTCTTTGTATCAACACAAGTACTTTTCAAGAGTGCGCTTGTTTTTACATATTAAAGAAGATGCTTTTCACAACCAGAGGTACATACCAAATCTGCAAATACTAGAAGCAGTTACTCTAGAGGAGGAATGTCATGGGGCACCCCAGGGATTCTTGGGAAAATTGTGTTCAATTTTGTTTTCCTTCTTGTTCTTTTTGTGTGACTTCAGCCAAGTTACAGGCATTTTGTTGTTCAGTTCCTTCTGTGTAAAATGGGTGTTATAAGAAGTTTCCAGCTTACTGGAGTAGAGAGATGTACACTCAGCTAAACCTATGAGATGCAGACAGTGGTCATTAAATATAATTCACTGGAATAGTGCAGCTTTTGACAAAAAGAACAATTTTTCATCTGTACAGCAGATCAAGCGTTCTTGGCACTGTGGAATTCTGTGCAAATCTTACCAATTTCTGCTCCAAATACAATTTCTGCTCCAAATAAAAGGTGCATTTCCTGACTTTGTTGCATCTAGTGTAAACATGTGCCAGGGTAAATTTTTATATAGTTAACAGAAATATTCCAAAACACTCCAGAGTATGCTCTTCTGCTGCTAGGAAGAGGCTGAGAGGGCACAATAGATGATAGATACAAATTACATTGCTGAGATACTGCTGAGATACAATTGTGAGAAGAGTAACCAAAAAGCTCAGTGTACAAAATCCATTTAATGGCTTGTAACAAAGGGAGGCAAATGGTGATTACAATGCAAGGCAGCCTGATAATGATTGTGAAGTCTGCTGTTCAATAAAAGAAAAAACTTGAACATGTAGAACAGATAAAGAAATGTTAGAGCTTGCATATGAAATAAACAAACAGGAATGGATGACAGAGAGGGTTACAGACTCTCTGTTGCTTATTCCGACCTCTCACTTTTTGTGTCATTTTTGCAAGTAAAAAGCAATATATGATCACTTTATTTCTAGTATAGTAAATTAATAATTTTCCACAGTGTTTTCTTTCCTGATTTGAGGCATATATTCAACTGTCTTTTCAATCTTTTACAGAGTTTTTTTACAGTATTTCTCTTTTTCCACTGTAATCTCATTTGCCTGTCCTCAAACATCTCTATTCCATTTGCTTCCAAGCCAATCTTTGATGCTTTTAAATTTCATTTTCATTTAGTTCTGTAGGTTGAAGAAATATTTCCCTTAAGATTTTAATGCTATCAAATATTGTACTAAATACAACATAGCTACTAGTGAAAACCAATCAAATTATTTTACTTTGGAGAACTAGCATGTACAGCGTTATGAGTTGCATCATGTAGTAAAATAAAGCGCTATGGTAATGGTCAGGGTGTCAAGTCAAGATGTTTTTCATTTCCTATGTGGATGCTTTTCTTCCTTCCCTGAAAGAATGCTCCTAAAAACATCCAAATGCAACTAGTAAATCACATGCCTTTCTAACATTTGGGAGCAAAAAAGGCTCCTGGTCAATTTGCTCTCTCTGTTAGGTCTATTTACTTTGTATTACTTCAGATTATGACCAGCTATGAAAAGGTATCTGCCCTGGTTTCAGCTGGGACAGAGTTAATTGTCTTCCTAGTAGCTGGTACAGTGCTATGTTATGACGTCATACTCAGCATATAAAGTGTGGGAAAAATAAGGAAGGAGGAGGACGTTCAGAGTTACAGCGTTTGTCTTCCCAAGTAACCATTACTCATGATGGAGCCCTGCTTTCCTGGAGATGGCTGAACACCTGCCTGCCGATGGGAAGGGGTGAATGAATTCCTTGTTTTGCTTTGCTTGTGTGCATGGCTTTTGCTTTACCTATTAAACTGTCTTTATCTCAGCCCATGAGTTTTGTCATTTTTACTCTTCTGGTTCTCTCCCCATCTCACCGGGGGGGAGTGAGCGAGTGGCTGTGTGGGGCTTAGCTGCTGCCTGGGGTTAACCACGACACAGGACTTCCTTCCTTCTGTTATGAAAGCAGGTTGTTCATACAGTGCTCTTGAGAAGGCACTGACTATGTAGTGGACAGTACCAATTCACCAAGTTGGAGAAGGAATTAGGGTATAAAGGCGTTCAGCCTCAGGGAGTGGAAAATCTGCAGGGCAAGAGATTACGTGAGGTTGGAAAGAGAAGTATTGTCAGCGGTGAGGCCAGCAGAGGCAACGGTAAGTCGGCGGCTAAGCACTAGACTGAGATGGACAGGGAGGTTCCCGAGGCCCAGGAGCGCCGGGGAAGAGCGGAGGGACCCGGCCAGAGCCGCCGGCTCTCGCGGGAGAGGCTGACGCGGCGTGGGCGTTGCCAGGGGCAACCGCGGGAGATTTGAACGGCCCTGAGGAGCGCCGGCGACCAGGAGCGCGGCGAACAGGGCGTGGCGCGGCAGTTTGCGCAGGCAGTTTGCGCAGCCCCCGTCTTCCTCTTCCGAGCTTGAGAAGGCTACTCAAGTGGCAGGCGTCGGCCTGGAGGGAGACCCAGGTATGGCTGCCACTCGGGGGAAAGCCATTGTTAGGAAAAATGTGGCAACGCAGACGGAGCTCCCATGTAAACATGCAGCTGTCCAGGTCTCTGGCTGCAGGGAGTGCCTGAGTCTATGACTGATGACGGAGGGCAGCGGGGACACCTCTTGTGTGAGGCGTGACCAGGTGAATGATCTGCTCAGACTGGTGGTAGAGCTGAAGGAGGAAGTGGAAAGCTTGAGGAGTATCAGGGAGTGTGAGAGGGAGATAAGATTGGTGGGCCCACACCCTGCCATCCCTGAGGCAGGGGCAGCAGATGGAGGCTCCGCAAGAAGCGGAGGTTCCCCTGCCCTCCTGCCACCAGGCAGGAGGGGACCTAAGAGATGGAGGGGAATGGATACAGGTCCCTGCTCGGGGAGGCAGGCGAATCCCCTCCCGGTCTCCCTCACCTTCCCAGTTGCCCCTGCGCAACAGGTATGGGGCTCTGGAACCTGAGGACCAGGCCAGTGAAGATCAGGGTGTAGATGAAGCCATATCTAGGGAGGTGCCTAAGCCCAGTCGGGCAACACCACACATTCTCACCTCCTCCGAAAAAAGAAAAAGGAGGGTAATTGTCGTAGGCGACTCCCTCTTAAGGGGGACAGAGGGCCCGATATGCAGACCTGACCCATCCCACAGGGAAGTCTGCTGCCTCCCTGGGGCCCGGGTAAAAGACATTACCAGGAAACTCCCTGGTCTGGTTTGGACCTCTGATTATTACCCATTGCTGGTTGTGCAGGTTGGCAGTGATGAGATTGCAGAGAGAAATCCAAAGGGAATCAAAAGGGACTTCAGGGCACTGGGACGATTAGTAGAAAGATCGGGAGCACAGGTAGTGTTTTCCTCAATCCCTTCAGTGCAGGGAAATACACTGAAAGGAACAGGAAAACACACCTGGTTAATACGTGGCTCAGAGGCTGGTGCCATAGGTGGAATTTTGGGTTTTTTGATCATGGGGAGGTTTATACAGCACCGGGCTTGCTAGCGACAGATGGTGTCCAGCTATCTTATAGGGGTAAGAGAATCCTTGCTCATGAGATGGCAGGGCTCATAGAGAGGGCTTTAAACTAGGTTCGAAGGGGGTAAGGGATAATACTAGGTGCACCAGAGACGAGCCTGGGGGCAGCGTGCCGATGTTAGGGGTGGATTCGATAACCCAGCTCAAATGCATCTATGCCAATGCACGCAGCATGGGCAATAAACAGGAGGAGCTGGAAGCCATCGTGCAGCAGGATAGATATGACTTAGTCGCCATCACGGAAACATGGTGGGATGACTCCCATGACTGGAGTGCTGCAATGGATGGCCACAAGCTCTTCAGAAGGGATAGGCAAGGTAGAAGAGGTGGTGGGGAGGCTATCTATGTTAGGGAATGTTTTGACTGTTCAGAGCTACACGATTCTGATGACAAGGTGGAGTGCTTATGGGTGAGGATGAGAGGGAAAGCCAATAAGACAGATATTGTGCTGGGAGTCTGTTATAGACCGCCCGACCAGGTTGAAGAGACGGATGAATCGTTCTACAAGCGGCTGGCAGTAGTCTCAGAATCGTGTGCCCTTGTCCTCATGGGGGACTTTAACTTTCCAGACATCTGCTGGAAATACAACACAGCAGTGAGTAAACAGTCTAGGAGGTTCCTGGAGTGTGTGGAAGATAACTTCCTGACACAGCTGGTGGGTGAGCCAACCAGGGGAGGAGCCTTGCTAGATCTGTTGTTTACGAACAGGGAAGGATTGGTGGGAGGTGTGATGGTCGGAGGACGTCATGGGCTTAGTGACCATGAAATGATAGAATTTTCAATTCTTGGTGAGGCAAAGAAGGTGGTCAGCAAAACCACCACTATGGACTTCCGGAGGGCTAACTTTGGCCTCTTCAAGGCACTGGTTGAGAGAGTCCCTTGGGAGACGGTCCTTAAGGGCAAAGGGGTCCAGGAGGGATGGACATTCTTTAAAAAGGAAATCTCAATGGCTCAGGACCAGGCTATTCCCATGTGCCGCAAGTCGAACCGCCGAGGAAAACGACCGGCCTGGCTGCACGGGGAGCTTTTGCTAGGAGTCAAGAAAAAAAGGAGAGTTTATCATCTCTGGAGGAAAGGGCGGGCAACTTGGGAGGAGTACAGGGATCTTATTAGATCATACAGAGAGAAAATTAGAAAGGCGAAAGCTCAGCTAGAACTAAATCTAGCCACTATCGTAAAGGACAACAAAAAATGTTTTTACAAATATGTTAACAGTAAAAAGAATCCCAAGGAGAATATCTTTCCTTTAATGGATACAGAAGGGAATGTAGCCACCAGTGATGAGGAAAAGGCCGAGGTACTTAATGCCTTCTTTGCCTCAGTCTTTAATAGGGAGACCGGTCATCCACAGGGTACTCTACCCCATGAGCTGGAAGGTAAGGATGAAGAGCATAACATACCCCCCTTAATCCAGGAGGAATTAGTTAGGCACCTGCTACACCATCTGGACACTCACGAATCTATGGGACCTGATGGGATCCATCCAAGAGTACTGAGGGAACTGGCAGAGGTCCTTGCCAAGCCACTGTCTATCATCTATCAGCGTTCCTGGTCAACAGGGGAGGTCCCAGAGGACTGGAGGCTTGCCAATGTGACTCCCATTTATAAGAAGGGTCGGAGGGAGGATCCGGGGAACTACAGGCCTGTCAGCCTGACCTCAGTACCGGGGAAGATTATGGAACGGTTTGTCTTGAAAGCACTCACATGGCAACTCCAGGATAAGAGGGGGATCAGGCCCAGTCAGCATGGGTTTACGAAAGGCAGGTCCTGCTTGACCAACCTGATCTCCTTCTATGACCAGGTGACCCGCCTAGTGGATGAGGGAAAGGCTGTCGATGTTATTTTCCGAGACTTCAGCAAGGCCTTTGGCACTGTCTCTCATGGCATACTCCTTGAGAAGCTGGCGTCTCGTGGCCTGGATAAGTGCACTACTCACTGGGTGAAAAACTGGCTGGATGGCCGAGCCCAGAGGGTTGTGGTGAATGGGGTGAAATCCAGTTGGCGGTGGGTCACAAGTGGTGTTCCCCAGGGCTCGGTGTTGGGCCCCGTTCTGTTTAATATCTTTATTGATGATTTGGATGAGGGGATTGAATGCACCCTCAGCAAGTTTGCAGACGACACCAAGTTGGGAGGCAGGGTCGATCTGCTTGAGGGTAGGGAGGCTCTTCAAAGAGATCTGGACAGGCTGGATTGATGGGCTGAGGCCAATTGTATGAAGTTTAACAAGGCCAAGTGCCGGGTCCTGCACTTCAGTCACAGCAACCCCATGCAGCGCTACAGGCTTGGGGAAGAGTGGCTGGAAAGCTGCCCGGCAGAGAAAGACCTGGGCGTGCTGGTTGACAGCTGGCTGAATATGAGCCAGCAGTGTGCCCAGGTGGCCAAGAAGGCCAATGGCATCCTAGCCTGTATCAGAAACAGTGTGGCCAGCAGGAACAGGGAGGTGGTTGTTCCCCTGTACTCGGCACTGGTGAGGCCACACCTCGAGTACTGTGTTCAGTTTTGGGCCCCTCACTACAGGAAAGACATTGAGCTGCTAGAGTGTGTCCAGAGGAGAGCAACCAAGTTGGTGAGGGGCCTTGAGCACAAGTCTTATGAGGAGCGGCTGAGGGATCTGGGGTTGTTCAGTCTAGAAAAGAGGAGGCTGAGGGGAGACCTTATAGCTCTCTACAACTACCTGAAAGGGGGTTGTAGTGAGGTGGGTGTTGGTCTCTTCTGTCAGGTGGCTGGAGATAGGACAAGACGAAATGGCCTCAAGTTGAGGCAAGGGAGATTTAGGTTAGATATTAGGAAAAATTTTTTTACTGAGAGGGTTGTCAAACATTGGAATGGGCTGCCCAGGGAAGTGGTTGAGTCACCATCCCTGGAGGTATTCAAAAGCGAGTGGACAGGGTACTCCAGGGCATGGTTTAGGGGGCATGGTTAATGGTTGGACTTGATGATCTTGAAGGTCTTTTCCAACTGAAATGATTCTATGATTCTATAGAATCCAGCAAAGCTGAAGCAAATAAAGTGACAAATCTCAAAGGGGATGAAGAAAAGTGGTCCATCACAAAGACGGCAAGTATTGTCACGTGGCAAGGATGGGTAGGAGTCACAGAGAAGACACCGAGAAGCTTTTTGTTAACCACTGAGGGAGACTAATGCCAGCAGAAAAAAGATTGTGTTAGGGTCAGTTGGAGGGTCCCTGATTATGGAAAACAAATATTTAGAGGAAAGTACACATAGAAAAACATTTAGCCTGTTACAGAGCCTAGAAACTTTTAGCCTGTTATTCAAAGACGCTGTGTTCACAGAAGTCATGTGCTCACTAAATATCAGAGTGAAAAATAGCATAAAGAGTCCAAAGGGCTGCCACAGACACTAATAGTAAGTAATGCACAGGGCATCACAGCAGAACAAGCTGAGGCCTGAAGAAATAAACTGAGAGCTAGAGAGGATTCAGCTTCAGAGGGAACCCTAGGTGCTAGGTACAGGAGCTGATGGGATTTGTTCTGTATTCTTTCGGACTGCCTATGTAGGGCATGAGTTGAAAATACTCCTTGTATTATGACAGGTCCTTCCATCTCTTCTCAGGTTGGAAAGTATTATGCTAATTTAATAGATTATTTACTTATTACAGACCTGTCAAATGTCAGTGCAACATTACAAGAGACAAAGCTACAAGGACATAAAGTAATCAGGCTTTTACTACTCAAGATAGTGTTGATTCTACTCTTCAGGATGTAGATTCCTATTGACTACTAAGTCCTTGGTCTGAAAGGCCTAGTCTTGACAATTCTCTGACCTCCTGGTTAATCCTTTACTCCCCTTTCTTCCCCAGCCCTGAAAATACTGTTTTACTTGCACACCTTCAGATCGATTAGTCTCTAGTCAGAATAAGTGGTAAGAAAATGGAAACAAGGAGTTTTTGCAGGTGTTTTTTCAGGGTTTTCAGGCAGTGGTGAAAGATGTTTTGACTGTGAACATCTGTAGCTGTGGCCAACAGTTCAGCTACTCCATAGCTGCTGTATCCAGCATGTCTTTCCACGCTTTTCAGCAATACTGCACTCATTTTTTTATTCCAGAAGTTGAAGTATGTCAGTATAGAAGAGCAGATTCTTCACTTCTGGTGAGAAAAAGTGAGTTTAGTGAGAATCTCACTAGCCTTTTATGGGGCAAAGTAATATTCAGTCATCTTATGTGGAGGAGAAGACAAGGAAAACAATGGTGATGACAGAAAAAGCATGTTTGGCAGAAGTCTGCACCACTGACATGGGGCCAACTGCAAAAATATATACTTGTGATTAAGAAGAAAAGGTCAGACAGTAAAATGTCTTTTGTTTCTGTCATTTTTTTAATGTTTCCTCTTGATACTGGCTAGGAGAGGGGAATAAAGAGATAGAGCCAGACAATCTCTTTCCAGTGTAAAGAATGGAAGACAGGAAGGGGACATCTTTGGATACAAGTACAAGATCGCATAGCTTAATAGCCCCCAAAGGAACAGATATTTCTACAGGAAACAAAAGAAGCTCCTTAAAGATCTTAACAACACAGTTACCCTGGGTTTAGAAGCTTCTATTTCTCACACCAAAAACTAACAAATGGAGTCATAACAGAGGCTCCTGAGGGAGGCGAGTAAACTGAGACCCTCAATGAGCAGTATCCATATCATTCAGGGAAAAGTAAAGATCATCCAGTTCAGTGTGCCAAAGTGTTTTATAGCTTACATCCCAAGTTTCTCCTTTGCGCTCTGCTGAGGCTTTTGCCAAATCCCTACATATATTAAAAATACTAACCACACTCCATACTTGCTTGGGAGACTGTGTATCAGTGGAGAATACAAATTCAGCCTGGATACTAAGTTTTTTTAGAGTGTAAAACAGTCATATACAAGGATGACCAGTAGTGATTAAGCTATGGTACTACACAGAAGTTCCTCCATGTGAATTGAATTAATTGATGTATTAGTAGCAAAATAGCCAGGTGGGTCAGGCTAATTAAGAGTATGATTGCTAATTACCAGCACTGGGGACAGTATGAGTGGTTGCAGAGGCAATAGATGCAGTCTGTTTGTAACAGCTCTATAAACTGTTGGATAGTTAAAACTAGGGAAAAAAACAGGGCAGAAGATGTTGCTGAGGATAGAAGTGTAACTCACGTAGGCTCCATTCAGATGAGGTGAAAGTAACCAGTCCTATAAAGAACTTCTGTCATTCCTCAGCGGTCTAGTCCAGTGGTCTCCAAAGTGAGGTGTGCACAAGATAATCCACTGGGGTACAGGAAGAAAATATTTTTTGTACCATTAATAAATAAATAATAAAAGTAAAGTATTTAATTTTTCTTTATCTAATCTTTTAATAATTTCTATTTTTTGAATATATTATAATGTACATAATCTATTAGTATAGTAGTACTTGTATATAATTTATAAATTATACAGAGATGTATGATCAAAAAAGTTTGGAGTTCACTGGTCTAGTTTAAAGTTCAGAATATCCTTCAGGTTTCCAGTTTTCTGTGTATTTCAGTCTCTCTGGTATGCTGGATAATGTTAGGTAGTTTGGCTGTCAGGTTTAGGTGTTTTAAAGAAAAAAGCAATACAATGTGGTTGTTGGTGTTTTTAAAATTTATGATTTAAACTTGACATTCACATGCATTTAAAACTGAATGTTTCTCTGTAATGCTTCATAAACCATACAATACAACTGTAGAGCCAAATGGGAGCAAATGATTGTTGTTTTCAGTTTTTTTGACTAAACACATGGTATGGAGAAAGTGCTGGCTGGGAATATATGATCTAAATTTGGAAAATCTATTTTAATATGTCTATATGACCATAGCTCTATTAAGCAAAAAAAAAATCCAGGTAGTGTGCATATTGTAGAAGGCTGAAGTTTTAAAAACTTAGAATTTGTAGATCAAAGAAATGAAGAAAATCTACAATGTATTTCTATCTATGGAATTGCTGTGGAATATGTTTTAAAGCAATAACAACATTGTGATTTTTGAAGCATTTCTTATTCTGCACTCATCTAATTTACGCTAAATTAATTTCAAAAAAGATAACGTCATTTGTTGTACTGAACATTAGGTTCCCCATACTTCTTCCTTTATCAAGCACTACATAGTTCTGGATGTTCCTGTTCTTAACATCCCCCTCTTTTTTTTTCTCACTAGTAAATGAACCAGAAAATTTACTCCATTAAAACAAGATTCTTTTTCCTTTCAGTTTGCCTGCCAAAACTGGTGACGTCCTTGGATGCTGACACAGATGCTTTAGAGTGAACAAATTTCTAAAACTTACTCCATGTTCATAGTGATGCTCAGAAAAGGGGTGTTATCATCTGTTCTCTATTCTCCATAGCTTCACTGAAGGACTATAAAAATAAAGGTTTCAGATAAATATTTTACCTTGTACTAAAAGAAGCTTCTGCATGTGTGGCGTTTTTTTCTTTTACCATAGCTTAAAAGGTGAAAGTGAAATGTCACATTGTATTAAAGAAAATCTGATTAATAATTGATTCTGATAAATGACGATACTTGCAGCATTGCTTACCCAAATGTAATTCAATCACTATCACAAATCATTTTGTCTTGTCAGTTTTTGCCAACATATGTGGCAGGCTTGTGGGAGGAATGTTTATTTCCCATACTAGTTATATCTGTTTAGTTGGGGTTTTTCTAATTCACTTGTTTCAGTTCACTTAGCTGATATTGGATCTTTTCTCTATGGTGCCACCACCTCACTTAACTTTCTCAGTGTGAGAAATTCTCATCCTGAAGAAGCTGCTGGGATCAGAATTTCCCCAGCAGACTTTTTCTGGTGCTTTATATTTTCCTTAACATCACATGCTTTTCCTAGTGAATTATAGTGATTTACTTATAGAAACATTATTTGGTAAATAATAAACATTTTTAAGGATTATTTCTTTTCAGAGAGGTTAACAATATATGGCAATTCTGTGGAATTCTCTCTTCCTTAGCTTCAGTCTGATCTTTATTCTCCTGAGCATAAAACGTTCTGCAAGTTTTTTTCAATCAGGTGCCTGTGGGAATTTTAAGTGCATTATTTCACTAAGCAAAGTAAATGAAATGTATTATCTATCTGTATACCTTTTCTATCTCAAAACATTAGCTTTCATCTAGTTTTTGGATCTTGTTTTGATAGATTGCTGCCAAAGGATTTGTGTATAGTCTTTCCTGAGATTTCCCTCATATATCATTATGTTCTTGTTTCTATGCTGCCACACAAGTTGTCAAAGATGCTACGGTTTTTTTCCTTTTCTTCCTATATGACACATGCCTGGCATTTGTTTCTAATTCTGTTTTGTAAAATGTTTGAAATTAGATGAATTAGATGTCTTTTTAAAGCTGCTTTAGTATTCATTGCTCACTTGATATTGATATTATGCAGTAGTTTTTACCCCTTACGTACCAAAACTAAAAGAAATATAAATGTCACTTTCTGACCTCATGTCAAGAGCTTGTGGGTTTCCTTTGACTTGTTCCTTCAGAAATATTTTAGTTAGCTGTTTAGGATTATATACTTCTTGCTTCAATTGCTTGAGGTATACCCCTATATGAGCTCCAGCTTGTGCAAAATGCTAAAATCAGCATTCTTACTAGTGCTTTGGTCTCACAGAACAATGTTTAAATAGTTGTATGGGCAACACATTCAGTTTTACTGTTCTTGCAAGAATACGTTTTGACTTGCAAAACAATACTGCAACACAGAACATCCACTTTCTGGGTCTTTTGTCTAACTGTATGCCTGCAGTTCACCTCCTGAGGTCTTACACTGCTGACCTATGGCCTGACAACTCAAATTTATTTGAAGCTTTTTTTATATCTCTCTCTTTCAGCTGCTACACTGCTCAAAGATGGAACTGAGTGTTGTCTATGGAAGGACAAGATGTATCACATACTTCAGGTTTTAGATCAGAGCTCAAACCTTACTGGTTCCCTTTGGCTTAAGCTGATTAACTGAGCTCTGCCATTAGTGTCTGTGAAACGTCTTGGCAGACCCATCTGAAAGGTGTTATTTAAGTACAACATGTATTTTATATACAAGTTAGCTGTATCAGAGTTATTTTTCTGTAGGGACAAATGTATTGGTTTTAATTGTTATTTTTAATGGATCAGAGTAAAATATTGTTCTGTTTTATTTGATCTCTGTCCCCTGGTGGGCCTTCTTTTTTTCTTTCTTTCCAACAGTGTGACAGTTTCCTCTTTAGACTTTTAATTATGTCTCCAAGGACCTCCTGTATTAGCAATGGTGGTGGCAGTCTACCATTCTGAGAGCTAACCCAGCTAGTTACTCCCAGGGTATAGCAAGTTTTACAAAGATGATTGTTGTATATTTTTAAACTCCAGTAGAGTTTGGGGTTTATTTGAATAATGAAATGGCTGAAATGGCCAAACCATTCTTATATCTGGCTACAGAAGAAACTGCCACACTTAAAATTGTGTTATCATGGTCTATTCAGGTTGTGCATCAGAGCTGAACATGGAAATTCAGACCAGTTACTTCACAACAAAACTGCTAATGGCATTGTCCTCGTGAGGTGATCTGATCACATCCCTCTGTTTTTTGAACTTCTGCAATAGTACTTGAGTAGATCTTAAAATCAGACACTTTAGATATCTCATTTCCTCCTTTTTAGGATTATTATAAATAGCACTGCATTAAATACACTGTATCTTCTGCTTTCCATTCATTCTATCACTCTTTTTTTCCATCTCTAGATGTCTTTCCATGCTACTGTAAGAAAAAAAATACAAGTTGTGCATCTTCCTTTTCATTCAAAAATTCTTCCCCAAAACCTATTTCCCCCTGAAGTCCAGACAGAAAAAGTCAGACATTTCTCAGCACTGCCACAGCATATTTGTAAGAGGATTATAGCAAAGGTGGTGTTAGTTGTGCAACAGTAAAAAAAATCAGAATTAATTATAGAATCTAACAAGATACAGCCTTAAGAACCTATGAGTAACCCTATTATCTCACTATCAAAACATGTCCTTAATTTCTTGTTTTCCCAGTTCCTCTTACCTCCCCCTCATAATGAGCACATCAGTCTAATACAAGGTAGTTTTTAAGGAATTTGAGGCTGGTACTGGCTTTTCAAGGTTGTTATGAAAAAGCATACTGGACACATCTATAAACACATGGACTTAGTGAAGGTGCTTTTATTTATAAGTTGCATCTGGAATGCTAAGTCCTTTTTTTTTTAAAAAAAGGTTCAGTCTGAACAAACTGGGAAAACAAGGGTAGTCCAACCCAAGACAAACAGTTATTACGCCCATGTAGTTGCGGTGAAAGAGAAGGCCCCCCTCTTCTGGCATGAGCTGGAGTAGCTCTCAGCAGAAGACTTGATAAAATATGTTCTAAACCATGTTTTGGTCACAAATAGGGATACACCTAGGATTAATACCTGTATAACAAATATTTCTTCCTCCATCATGTCCTCTGAAGTTTTCTCACTCCACACTTTTACACACAAAACTTAGTCCTCCACACCAGCTCTCTGAATGCATAGTAAGAGTGTTCTGGGTTGTTTGCCAGAGATCAAACATGCAGTGCGTCATATTCACATTCTTCACGCATAGTTGTTTTCTGGTTCAGGACAAAAGGTATGAAGAAGTCTCTATTCCAAGCACAGGGTGGACTGAGCACTGATATTAAAAATATGCCCTGCAGTCTTGATGACTGTAGAAGGAAAAGCCTTTTGACAGAAAAATTCGCTTGTTCAGGCAATATTATTTGCTGCGTTCTTCCCTGAAGGTGACCAGGAATTCCAGCTGGTGAGAAAAGACTGTTGCTAAAGATCTTCAGAAATCCTTCCATATCCAACATTTCAATTGTTCCTGTAAATACAAGGTTTTCTCTATGATAAATATGACAGTGAGAATTCTGTTCCAATCACACTTCAAGACAGAAAACCATATGTGTATTTATCATTATCTCTTTTGCTGCCAGGAATAAAGAAGAGGCATTTATAATGTTTCCTTTTGTTTGTTTTTAAATTTTGCATTACCTTTTATTTTTACCAGCCTTTACAGTTCATGAGTTAATGGTAGGTAGATGGAGTTCTTTCCTATTAGATCATATATTTCACTCTTTGGAAATGCAAGATAGACTAGCTTTCCCTACACCCTAATGGTTAAGAAAAAAATAAAGCAGTGAGAGACATTCACATTCCTCCTGTCTTGCCAAAGGAGCAGCTGTTTTGCTTTGGTTTTAAAAATTGAAGTCATAGATGGAGAGAAATGTAATGCTGTTTAGTGTAATTCATCTGTAAAGTAGAATATTCCCTGCAAAATGGGAGGAGTTTTAAAGACCAACACTGTATAGTTGTCTCATTTCTATGCAGTAATACACAAAATAATATATTTCTTTCCAACACACAGATAAGGTATAAACTCAAGCATCGTTACTCTGGTAAGTGCTGGAAATAGAATGGTAGCCATTATGATCGATACTGAGCTGGTATAGCAATTTATCTTAGAACAGAAAAGCTCTTAGTTTTCAGTATTTCTCTCCTGTATTTCAAGCATATTGCAGATCATTTCAATATATTTTATACTTTTTAATTCCAGATTACTATGTCAAACCTAAGTAAAACAAAATGAGAAGTTTTCATTTTTTCTGTTCTCAGTGTTTTTACTATTTTTATTTTATTTTATATTATTAATGTCCAAATATTAACTAATCTTTAACTTTTTCTGTGTGAAATCTGAACACAGTACAGAAAAATACCATAAACATTATCTTTGAAACATTTACGTAGACTTTTCTCATGACTTGCTCAGATTGTGCAGTACAGTTTTGCTTTTTAAATTTGTTTTATAATTGGAGCAGTTTTCAACCACTACTACAAAACAGGAATTTGCTCTGGAGTTGCTATAGTAATGGGTAAGAAGAGCCTTCCTTCTGAATACATTTGCATTTGGAGACCTTTACTGAATTTATCCACTATGTTGCAAATAAACTCTGTTTATGAACCACCCAGAAAGACGAGATCAAACCTTGAGAATGAATGGCTGGTACATCAACCAACCTCTCTCTGAAGTGTTCAGTTAGGAATGTTTAACAGTTGCTGTTGAACTACAGTAAAATTAAGGAAGTCACAATTGGGGGGGGGGGGGGCATGTAGAAGGTTTCTCGGGGTAGAATGGTAAGCTAGGAAAGAAATCAGCTATGTATTTCTAATTATTTCAAAGCATGCATTTGTTAAGAAGAATCTTTGCCCTGGGGTAGCTCATGAAGGACAGACATACAGTATGGAGTCTAAAAGAAAGTTGATAATATTGCATTAATTATGATTCTATTATAAAACTGTAACAGGAAGAAAAGAACCTTGAGCAGCAAAAAACCTTAAAACTGGTTAATTGTTAGAGAATAGCAGATTAGTAATTTATTGTATCTATAGTTCATGCATCTTCATCTTCTTGAGTGTTTATATGAGGAACATGTTGTATTTCTAGCTGCAATATTCCATGAACTGTTTCTCAAACCTTTTTAAAGCCATTATGAATGTATGTAATTACTTTCTACTTGGTTATCTAATGCTAGGTCAGTTCTCCATTTCTCAATGAAATGTCATGCTGGCAGCTTTTTGTGAGCAACTGTCAGCAGGTGGGTTACAGAGGGAGAGAAGAAGCATTTTATCTCTTATGATAGTGAGGCTAAGCCTGTTGCTGTGTTGCTAACCAGAGTTTTAAAAGGTTTGGAATCTATATTCCATTTTACTGGTGACTTTAAGTGACTTCAAAGCAGCTAACTTACAGCTAAGTTTTTAAAGGTCTTCTGCCATCTGTTTTCCAAGGATTTCAATGGTTGTCCAGCATCAAAACACTTAAAAAAAATTTGTCCTTACTGTGTGCTGCCTTTAGCTTACAATCTGTAAACATCCTGCCCTGACAGGTGTGTCGGGAGACTATATGTTATATATGTACTAGTATCTTACAATATTAATATAGACATTAGACTGTATGATGTTCAGTTTTACTAAAAAGGGGATTAGTAGTAATTAAAACAGACTGAGGTTCTCTCAAAACTACGACTTCATCAACTTCATCAGGACTTTGAAGACTAGGCTTGTTTTATTCAGGATAATGAATTCACTGATATTCACACAATTTGCCCTTGCAGCCAAGAAGGCAAATGGTACCCTGGGCTCATTACGAGGAGTGTTGCCAGCAGGTTGAGGGAGGAGATCCTTCCCCTCCACACAGCACTGGTGAGATCACACCTAGAGTGCTGTGTCCAGTTCTGGGCTCCACAGTAAAAGACAGATATACAGATACTTGAGAGTGTCCAGCGAAGGGTCACTATGATCGCGATGGGACTAGAGCAACTCTCCTATAAGGAAAGGCTGAGAGAACTTGGTCTGTTCAGCCTGGAGAAAAGAAGGATCAGAGTGGATCTCATCAATGTGTACAAATACGTGAAGGGAGGGTGCAAAGAGGATGAAGCCAGGCTCTGTTCAGTGGTGCCCAGTGACAGGACAAGAGGCAGTGGGCACAAAGTGAAACACAGGAGGTTCCCTCTGAACATCAGGAAACACTTTTCCCTGTGAGGGTGACAGGGCACTGGCACAGGTTGCCCAGAGAGGTTGTGGAGTCTCTATCCTTGGAGGTATTCAGAAGCCACGTGGACATGGTCCTGGGCAACTGGCTCTAGGTGACCCTGCAGGGGGTCTTTTGGTGCACACTGTACTGGTTGTAATAATTTCTGAAGACTTTAAAGAATTTCACACCTGAATTTCTGAATAATAGCAAACAACATAGTGATGGTGATCTGATGATATTGTGCACAAATGCAGAAAAGAAGTTATCATAGATAGTAGCCTCAAAGTAAAAGTTGGCATTTTGTGGGATTTGTGGTATGGAAGGAGTTTTAATTGTATATAAACTGTATACTAAGAACTGAAGAAGAATTATTTCTCCAAATTTAAAGGTGCTCTTTATTAAAACGGCCTTTTCCTCCTTTCCTCCCCAGGCTTCTTCATCGTTTTGGAAGAAGAGTTAATAGAATTAACCCTGTTGGTAAAACATTAACTTTGAGAAGAGTTCTTACTAGCAGCTAGAGAAGTAAATGCTACCTTGCTATTGCCACCTGAAATTACACAGAACTTAATGTCAAGCCATGTAAAATAGTTTGTTTATCTCTGTACTACTGTTACTTGTGACTAAATGAACATCTGATGAAATATTTGAACAAACAGAATATATACAAGTAAATATAAATATCAAAAACTTACTTGAATGAAAGCAAATCTTCACATACACCTTGTATTTGACAGGCTGACAGACTAAAAAACATTTTAAATTGAAGCTGCGTACTAAACCTCTACATGTAGTCACTAGACAAAGGCTTTCTAATCAATCTAATGCCCTTTAGGAAAGGTTTATCATCTCTGAGGGCTGATATTTTGAAAAATCAGTATGTACTGCTCATGCTTTAGGTTCCTAGAGAAGCAATTGCTACTAAGAGATGGAAGAGTTACCTCACAACAGCTGTAAACTCTCCATCTCAGCAGGCACTGATTACATGGATAAGATCAACAAAAACACATTTGAGACCTAAATATTCTGGTGGTGGTGTTAATTGTCTGTCCTTCATTAATTGTATTATTTAACTAAGAAAAAAAATACATTTTAAGGGCTAGTATACAAGCATATTAAAAAATCTAGTATTCAAACCAGAGAAAATAATTAAATCTTCAGCCAGCCATGTTGTAGCTCTGTTGTGTCTAACACTTTACTGTCGGCATTTTTGATTTAACTTGTCTACCTTCTTGGTGTAACTAAGTGATGCAGTTAAATTATTACAGCCCTTGTCCCCTCAATTAGAGTGATGTTCTTTGTTAGAGAAGAAGAGCCTTATCTATGTAAGGCACATTTGTATACATGTCATGCATTCATGCAAGAGGGGGTTTTTTGCTAGGAGAAAAAAAAGCTATTTCAGTTAAAGGGTCTTCTCCAAATGCAATAGTTTTCTTGAAAATTTTCAGATTTAGAGTAGGCTTCTACTCAATTTGGAATAATGCTAGTGTTAAGGAAGAGAAGAGAAAACGCTGAAAAATTTTACCCCTAACTACCTCATGCTCTAGCTCTCAGTGTATCCTAGCAAAGGCTCTTTATTTCCAGTCACACAAGCAAAAAGAACCAGAGGGAGTGACATGAGAGAAGCTTAATTCCGGGGAACACCAGGATGAAGTCTGTTTGTCTCTTGATTGTTTTTAGTAGAATTAGGGTTGGAACAGCTGGGGAACTCCTTTCTTTGACTTACAAGCAGACACCCCATTGAAAACACTCATGCCTTCCTCTCCTCATGTAAACAGACACGTGCTAGACAGCACCTGAGAGCAGGCATCATATGTTATTCTGTATACTTAAAAGAGCAGTTATTTATACCAAAAGAACATTTTCTAGGGTTTAGCATATTGTCTGCCTGTTATAACATACAGCAAAGCCAGAACTAAATCTTCCAAAGAACAATGGTTAGCTTTCAAGCTGATCCAGTGACCACTTAGTAGAATCATAGAATAGTTTGGGTTGGAAGGAACCTTTAAAGGTCATCTAGTCCAACCCCCCTTCAAGGAGCAGGGACACCTTCCACTAGACCAGGTTGCTCAGAGCCCCATTCAGCCTGACCCTGAATGTTTCCAGGAATGGGGTATCTACCACCTCTCTGGGCAACCTGTTCCAGTGTTTCACCACCCTCATCATAAAAAATGTCTTCATTATATCTAGTCTAAAGCTACCCTCTTTTAGTTTAAAACCATTACGCCTTGTCCTATCAGTACAGGCCCTGCTAAAAAGTTTGTCCCCTTCTTTCTTATAAGCCCCTTTAAGTATTGAAAGGCTGGAATAAGGTGTCCCCAGAGCCGCCTTCTCTCCAGGCTGAACAACGCCAGCTCTCTCAGCCTGTCCTCATAGGAGAGGCATTCCATCCCTCCGATCATTTTTGTGACCCTCCTCTGGACCTGCTCCAACAGGTCCATGTCTTTCCTGTGCTGAGAACTCCAGAGCTGGACGCAGTACTCCAGGTGGGGTCTCACCAGCGCAGAGTAGAGGGGCAGAATTGCTTCCCTCAACCTGCTAGTCACACTTCTTTTGATGCAGGCCAGGATACAGCTGGCTTTTTGGGCTGCAAGTGCACATTGCCGGCTCACGTCCAGCTTCTCATCCACCAGTACCCCCAAGTCCTTCTCCACCGGGCTGCTCTCAATCCCTTCATTCCCCAGCCTGGATTGATATTGGAGTTTGCCCTGACCCCATGGTCCCATGCAGGACCTTGCACATGGCCTTGTTGAACCTCATGAGGTTCACATGGGCCCACTTCTTGAGCTTGTGCAGGCCCCTCTGAATGGCATCCTGTCCCTCAGGCATGTCAACTGCACCACTTAGCTTGGTGTTGTCTGCAAACTTGCTGAGGGTGCACTCGATCCCACTGTCTATGTCATTGATGAAGATATTAAACAGTACTGGTCCCAGTAAGGACCCCTGAGTCACTGATGTCCATCTGGACATTGAGCTGTTGACCACTACCCTCTGGATGCGACCATCCAACCAATTCCTTATCCACCAAACAGTCCGTCCATCAAATCCATATCCAATTCAGAGAAAAGGATGTTGTGGGGTACCATGTCAAAGGCCTTACAGAAGTCTAGATAGATGACATCCGTAGCTCTTCCCTTGTCCTCTGGTGTAGTCACTCCATCATAGAAGGCCACTAGGTTGGTCAGGCAAGACTTGCCCTTGGTGAAGCCATGCTGGCTGTCTTGAATGACCTCCCTGTACTCCATGTGCCTTAGCATAGCATCTAGGAGGATCTGTTCCATTATCTTCCTAGGCACAGATGTAAGGCTGACAGGTCAGTAGTTCCCCAGGTTCTCCTTTCTACCCTTTTTAAAAATGGGTGCAACATTTCCCTTTTTCCAGTCACGGGGGACTTCACCTGACTGCCATGACTTTTCAAATATCATGGAGAGTGGCTTGGCAACTACATCAGCCAATTTCCTCAGTACTCTGGGTTGCACCTTGTCAGATCCCATAGACTTATGTATGTTCAGGTTCCTCAGGTGGTCACAAACCAGATCTTCTCTTACAGTGGGAGGGACTTTGCTCCCCTAGTCCCTGCCTCGAGGTCCATTCACTCGAGGGGTGTGGGAAGAGATTGCCCATGAAGACTTAGGTAAAAATGTTGTTGAGTACCTCAGCCTTCTCGTCATCTATTGTTACTGGTTTGCCAGCTGTATTCACCATGGAGGGTATACTTCCTTTGACCTTCTTTTTCTGGCTGACATACCTGTAGAAGCCCTTCTTATTATTCTTTATGTCCCTTGCCAAGTTTAGCTCCAGCTGCGCCTTGGCCTTCTTGACACCATCCCTACACAACCAGGTGGCGGTGTCCCTGTGCTCTTCCCAGGATACCTGTCCCTGCTTCCACTGCCTGTGCATTTCCTTCTTGCCCTTTAGTTTGACCAGCAGGTCTCGACTTATCCATGCTGGTCTCTTGCCTTCCTTTCCTGATTTCTTACACCTGGGGATCAAAAGCTCTTGTGCTCTATGGAAAGCATCCTTAAAGATCTGCCAACTCTCTTCTTCTCCCTTGTCCCCGAGGGCAGTTTCCCAGGGGGTCCTATTGACTAACTCCTTGAACAGCTGAAAGTTTGCTTTCCTAAAATTCGGGGTCCTGACTTTACTTTTCATCTGTCCCATATCCCTCAGGACTGTGGACTCCAGTGCATGATCACTGCAGCCCAGGCTGCCTCCAATCTTGACATCACTGATGTTCTGTGACATCACTTGGGTTGGTGACCATCAGGTTCAATAACGCATTCCCTCTGGCAGGACTGTCTGTTGCCTGGCTTAAGAAGTTATCCTTGATGCACTCCAGGAGTCTCCTGGATTGCCTACAGCCACTGTGCTACTTTTGCAAGAGATGTCAGGGTAGTTGAAGTCCCCCAGCAGGATGAGAGCCTGTGAGCACAATGCCTCCTGTAGCTGGAGTAAGAAGGCTTCGTCAATAGGCTCCCCTTGATTGGGCAGCCTGTACTAAACACCAACCACAAGGTTCCCTTTGTTGCCTTGGTCTCTAATTGTTACCTATAAGCTTTCAATGTGCTCGTGGCTATTCCTCAGAGACAGCTCTTCACAATCTACCCATTTCTTGACATAGAGGGCAACCCCTCCACCCCTCCTTCCCCACCTGTCCCTTCTGAACAGCCTGTAGCTATCGATAGCTGCACTCCAGTCATGGGATTCATCCCACCAAGTTTCAGTAATGGTAACTAGGTCATAGCTTTCTAGCAGCACTGTGGCTTCCAGCTCCTCCTGTTTGTTGCCCATTCTGCGTGCATTGGTGTAGAGGCACTTCAGCTGGGCTGTCAGCTGTGTCACCTTTTTAGAGGAACACATCTTAATTCCTTTGAGGTATTTCACCGCTGTTCCCCTGTTGGCTCCTATTACCTCTGGTTCATCTCTGTAAGACTTCAAGTGTGCTCCACTGTACCCAGCACATCTCAGAGCAACAGGCTGAGGGCCATCACTAGCACCCTGTCCCTCTAACCTCCCACAGCGTGTCACAGGCGAGCCTGATATTATCCCCCTCCCCCTTCAAGTCTAGTTTAAAGCTCTGTCAGTGAGCCCTGCTAGCTCATGAGCAGACCCTCTTCTCCCCTTGAGAAAGATGAATCCCATCTGGTGCCAGCAGGCCTGGTACTATGCAGGCCATCCCATTATCAAAAAAACCCAAATTGTGGTGGTGACACATGCCATGGAGCCATATTATTCTTTGATGAAGAATACCTGTTACATGCCTTCTTTGGACTAAGCAGCATTGGTCCCATAAATAAATATGGGACTGCTGTATGAGAGGAGAGGCTCCTGTTAGCCCTGTACCACAGGTACCGCAATTTTGGAGTTGGGAAGTTTATATTGGACAGAAAATAAGTATCACAAAGACTAGCAAATTAACATGTACTTTTTTCTTATTTCTGCTAGAATGATTCTCACCAAACTCGGCAGTAAACAATGCATATTTGTAAAATAAATTAATTAAAAGCTGGGGCAAAGGGGACTATCAGTTTTAATCATATTTTGCAGCATAGTGTTATTCCAGCATTAAAAGTAGTAAGACATAGAAAATAAGGTTTATGCTTAAAGTCAGAGTCTTAGATTATTAGGCCATGTTTCCACATCTACCATAATATTTTTATTCTCAGTATAACTTTTTTTCTGTGATTTCAGGGTGTATGAACTAATTAATTCTGTAGAACAGAAAATCTGAGACTTAACTTTGTTGTAATAGCATTAAATTCTTCACTAAACATATGAATAAGGAATATGTCTTCTTTTTAATACTAATGATTATGCTTATGAGTATTGAAAATTTATAGTGTCACTTAATGGGGTGCAGAATATGGAGTATGACAGTATCCTCACACCAATATGTTTGCAAGTCAAAAAAAGAGAGAAAAAGTAAAATATTTCCACTATTGGCAAGACTGGTATAAATATGTACAGCTAAGTGTGTCCAAAAATAGAACTTGATGTATTTTGGTTGCTTTTAACTTTTTTAAGCTTATATACAGCAGAATGGTATTTTCTGTTACCTCAGAATGGATTTTTTTCTTTTTTAACCAAATTATCCTGGTTTTGAGAGTAAGACCAAGAAAAATCACACTTGATGCTAAAAAAAAATTCTGATAATTCTTTTTGTCCTTGACACTGTGCAATGGTGACTTCGTATTCAATGGGAAACTGGCTTTTGTTTTGTAGTTATGCCTTTACCATCTAAATGGCATCTTGCCCTCAAGACTCAGGAGACTCGAGAAGGGATCTGTCATGCCTTAACTGAATTACTGAAGAAGGAATTGGGTGCTGATGGAGAGCAGAACTGGCAAGAGGAAAGAAAGAACAGGTCAGAAGAGTGACTGGGATGGGATAACTAGAAATAGAAGGGGACAAGGCGAAGACTGGAGGAGTCCTCCATACTACTTCTTCATCCCATTCCCAATTCTGTGTTATCTGCCAGAGAGATTGCATCGGCAATAGCCTGCTTAGGAACACAACTCTGTTTAACACTGACCATTGTCAATCCTGTTCACTGAATGAATCAAGGTTTTGGAGAAAAAAATAACTCATTAACCTGGAATGCAGTTTGCATTGTGACCTGGATGCTGCAGGATACTGAATTCAGATTGCAGAAGGAAAATTCTCCTTTGTTCATAATTTGTAAGTACTTAACTTTGCAGACAATGCTATTTTAATGGGGCTTATCTTGAGCTTCTTTCATGCAGCAGTTTTGAAAACCTACACCTGCCAAGACAAAAATCCATCAGGTGGGACATGAGTTGTGCCATCAGCAATCTTTGGCCCATCAGATGAACACGACAGACCTAACACTAGAATTAACAGGTTAAATTGTCCCACAGTTAGTGTGTTATTCTGCACAAGGACCAGCACTTTAAAGGGCTGCAGTATATTTTTTGCAAACAGGTTTCATGCTATTTACAGGGGATAGAAAAATGCAAAGACAAAGGGCACAGAAACTTCAAGTTCCTTTTTTGCAGAGACCCTTCAGCTCTATAATCTACATCCCGCTTCCTTTTGCTTTCATCTAATCCTACTCGTTCTGAGTTTTATTCATTCCCCTTTTATGCACACCTTTAAACAGCTGTCTATCTCTTCATCTGTAGACTTTCACCTTCTCTGCTGCTGCCTACCTACCTTATAAACTCAGAAAGCAGCTCCTTTGCATCTCTGACTGATGTCTTCTTCCAAAATCTGCATATCCCTATTCAGCCCTCTTTCTGTTCAGCTTGTTTTCTGCCTGGCTTCTGTAATGTTGCTTTCTTTTCATCTTCCTTGTAGTGGGTTCCATTTTGAGCACCTCTCTTTGTCTGGCTTATGCAGGGAGAGGCATCTGACAGCATGGGACAGACCTCCAGCATTCAGCTTCAGTTCCTGGCTCTAGAAATGCAAAAGGAGAAGTGTTGCTTGGCCCAAGACTTGAATATACTCTTTATTGAGGTACTCGTCAGGTCTCAAGAGTTAGTTAGCTAGTTAGTTAGACAGGTCTAATTTCAGTCTTCTTTCAGAAGTCTCCACAGAGCATATGCCAATTGTGGCTGCTTCTGAAAGCTTATAAATTGCTACTGCTTGCAAAAAATGATACATTCCTTCTCTAAATCCTACGTGACTAGAGCTCGTCAGCAGACAGGTTATAAACTTTATTGAGGGGGCAGGGCAGACGGACGGTACTTTCTATTCTTTTTCTCAGAAATTGGGTCTTCCCAAAAAATAAACCTGATGGTGAATGTCATCTTGAATGGTTAAAGCACGTAGAGAATTCTTGTAGCAGGGATTATAGGACAATTTTTTGTACAGGATAAAACTGTATTTAAAAACAGGAATAAATCATGTATTTTTTTCTGAATAATTTATTTTTTGGCTTCCTAAAAACCTTTTAAAAACAAGATTGTAGTATATGCACGTGAATGTGTTTGTGGCCAGATAATGAACTTTTGCCTTTGTTTGCAGTGTGGTCTGGAGTGTATGTTTCCCTTTGCTTTGGCTTACTGTGTAAACAAATACACTTAAAAAAAAAAAAAAATTCTGAGAATAGTTACATTCTCGCCTTTGTGAGTCAACATTGTCTTCTTGAGGCTTGGATGCAGTGGCATGTTATTTGTGATGACAGGCTATGCAGTATCAAAAAACCCCCCACAAAACAACTTGGCTGTAGTGACTGCAGTCAGCTCTAACCACAGTGGAAAGCCACTCCGAGCACAGAGCAGCTGTGGGCAGCGTGGGCTCAGACTGCTGTCAGGGCAGCCCTGCAGTCCTTTTGGAAGTACAAAGCCCTCATGGCACTGCAAGACAGGATGAGGAGCTGGAAATAGTTAGCAAAGTGATACAGAAAGGTTATTCACACGGAGCAGCAATTTATTTCCATCACAGACCCAACAAAATCCCATGGATTTCCTTTCTAAGAATCCCTCTACAGCATTTAAATTGCTCTGACTTGAAATCTCTCTCTCTCTTCCTTGGAAAATAGAATGAAAATGCATTCATATAAGCTGAATGATGTAGAAATTCTGTATTTATTTAACAGGGACAAACTACAAAGCATACTTTGAAGGAAGAGGGAGAATGTGTCAGGGTGCAGGCAGGGACAGGTGCTCCCTGGGCACTCGGAGGCAGCAGAGCAGGGCAGGGCAGGGCAGGGAGGGCAGGGGCCTGGCAGCCAGGGCCTGGCCCACCACCCCAGCCAGGAGCAGGGCAGCCGGGGTGGGAGCAGGCAGAGGCAGCCCCCGTTCCCGGGCATCAGGCACCTGGTGGGGACCAGGGTGGGCAGGTCCAGGGTGGGACATCAGCCCAGAGGCCGGGCAGGGCAGGGCTGAGGTGAGCTGAAGACCGGCTCTGCTGCAGCATTGCTGGGGCAGGGGCTGGTGACCCCAGGGTCTGACAGGGGGCCCTGGGCCCTGGGCAGGGTGGGGAGAGGCGCTGGGGGAGGCTCGGCAGGGCTGGTAAGGCCTGTCCGTGCCATCAGGGCCCTGATGGAATATTTGACAGCGGGGGTTTTTTATTTGCATTCTTTTTAAGAAAAGAAACATACAGTAAAGTTCTGAGGAAGGGGAAGCAAGTCCTAAAGAGTCAATTTTTTCAACTCCCTATCTTGTAACAACTGAAATTCAGCAATAAAACTAAATGGAGTATCAAGCGAATCTCAAAAGCACAGATAGAATCAGTGTGTAGATAATTATTTTACTCATTTAGTGAGTCATTTTGACCTTAAACTAGGAGTGCATAAATAGGTCCACGTATGAAGAGATCAGACAATAATACCGTAAGCATTGCGTCAAATCTAATTACGTACCAAGTTTTGTAATTAGAGATTAGTCTTTCTGCACCATGGGTCACAGTTCAGAATTAACGGTATATTGTGGTTGTGGAAAATTTCTATGCAAGTGGCAGACATACATCAAACTATACAATGATGTCTACACACCTTCAGTGTATGGTATTCTTTACAAGAGAGTACTGAAATAAAAGCATGTGCAAGTTCTAAATTTATAAAACCTTAGTAATTATACAAAGGAAGAGATACCCACTCTCTAGCAATTTGCAAATCTGTGTTAATTCTTTCTAATCACAGAATCACGGAACAGCCCAGGTTGGAAGGGACCTCGAAAGATCATCTGGTCCAACCCTTCGTGAGAAAGGGAACCTGGATGAGATTATGGAGTACCCTGTCCAATCGCATCTTGAAAACCTCCAGTGATGGGGACTCTACCATGTCCCTGGGGAAGTTGTCCCAGTGATTGATTGTTCTCACTGTGAAAAATGTCTTTCTAATGTCGAGATGAAACCTCTCCCAGTGCCACTTGTACCGGTTGCCTCTTGTCTTCTCCATGTGGCTCCTTGTGAAGAGAGAGCCTCCATCCTTTTTGTAGCTGCCCTTTAAGTAACCATCTCCAAACCATACAAAACCAAGACATTCTATTTCATACTGAGTGTAATCACATAACAAATGACAGCTGTGCTTAGTGATTATTAGCATGGCATACAAATGTATCTACAATAAAACAAAAATTCTGTCCTGGTAAGTTCCAAGACAGAATTTCTCTTCTATTTGTCATGATGAAGCAGGCTCTGTTTCTTGCATACAAGAGAAAAATTAAATGACAGTACAAAATGTTCCCAATTAAGAAAGTGGGTTCCAAAACATAAAAGGCTGATGACAGAATTATGCCCTGGGCAACTTTAGATTAGTTCTAGATGATTTTATTCTTGTCCGGCAAAATAAGACATTTACTTCTTTCATTATTTGGGCCATACTGTCTTTCATTTTAAACTGAGGCAGGTGATTTTTTTTTCAGGTGCTTAGTGGTAAAGGATGGCTGTTATGGCTTGTTGGCAGCTGCTTTGCGCTGTTTTCCTAAAGCTTCCCAGAAGACATCCATCTTATATACAAAGTGATGTGCTGAGTTCCAGCAGAAAATCTAGACTGACAAAATTCTAGCTTATTTTGGGGGTTCAGGAAATATCATTATTTTGATGAAATGGGACACTAATTTGAAAAAAAAAAAAATCTCTGACGGTAAAAGACTTAAGTATTTGTTTAAGATCAAGCACTTTGGTTAAGTGCTTAGCTGAATTAAGGCATGGAATAAGAAACACAGATTAACTTGTGTCTATCACCAAGTGCTGGGAGCCTGTGCAGTAAATTTAATGTCCACAGGTAGATACATGCCTATGACTCAAGTTCTGTTTTCAAAGATCAGAATCAGATTTCTAACTGATTTAATACAATGACATTTATTCATTTACTGTATCTGTGGTGAGACATGAAAATATCTGACTCACTTGTTACAGCAAAGGACGAATATACAATACATTCAAAGCAGTGTGGAAGAAATAAGCTATTTGACAGCTACATGCCAAGAAAAATAATATTGGGTGTAGAACTGATCTATATGCACATGAATAAAATACAGGCATCAGGACTGAAATCTGCTGTTGTAAAATGCTGTGTATCAATGCTTGACATGGAATTAGAATTCTAGTTGTGGCACTTGATTGCCCTCTACGCCTTGGCATGACAGTCTAGGATGTTACTACAGAGAGTTGTCCATTGGGAAAGGGAAATTATTTAATAGGGTTTTTTACATAGTAAATAAGCAACAGAGAGCAGATAGAGTTCTTAAAATGCTTTGTTCTGAGATAAATTCCAAATACTGATGTCAAAGGCAGGAGAACTTACTGTATTGGTAGCACTGTACATACAATATTAGGAGTTGCTTAGAAATCACATAGACTAATACATTTTTATTACTTCTTTTTCAGTGATACATGTTTCACAAGTAGAAAGCATGTCAGACAGGTACATGGAAAATCATTCTGGGAGCTATATTGCATATGGAATGCACAGATTCCTGTGGGATGTTATCTTTGCCTTGAACAGTGTTAATTTACTTCCATGACAATTGCATTTAAAATTTCAACAATTTCTTACTATTAAAATATGGTGCTGATGAGAGGTGTTATTACTGACGTCTACTGCATCCCTGTCATTTCATGGTCAAAACATAACAGAGGAAACAAAATTCTGTACAATAATCTCAAGCTCTCTAATATTTTGAACTGAGAGAGAAAACAGTGAAACTTATGGCATCCAAATTCAGAGAAGAAAATGTGAAACTGTACACCATCCTTCATGGTTAAATAAGAAAACTCCAAGATTTCCTTGATACAGATTATATTGTCTTTCATACACACTTCACGTTAAGAATTATTAGTGTTCAAACCTCCTCTACTCCTGTTACCTTTAGCAGCTGCAAATGTTGCTCTTATTTACTACTTGACCAATCTGTTTTCATTTCATCATCCAAGCAAACATAGTACAGTGTTTACAGCTTACATTTTAAAAATATTTTTGGCATACATCATTGTTCTTTCTTCTCAGTTTGCAGATGTCCATGCTGAGTATTTCTGCAAGGAAAATATAATTTATGAAATAATTCAGCAAATACATAAATAGATCTTCATGCAAAAGAAAAATTACTTCTGGTGGAAAATGCTGATTCTAGTGGTATACTTCCATGAATACTGCAAAATAATCATCAACTTTTGCTCGGACAGTCTGAGAAACTACATTCCTTTTACCTGCCATATCATAGCACATTCTGATGAATTTATGCAGTCTTCAGTCATCCCACATTTTCAGGTGCTCATTCCAGATTCTTTCTTACCTTCATGTTAAACTTCCATTTCCATTATAAAGCCATTCTCAGCATGAATGTAACCATGATCCAATGACAAGTGTCACCTAAGCAGAACTTGGTTTCAGTGATGTCTTTACCCAGAGTGTACACTTGTTAGCATGTAGAAGAACAATTTTCTTAAACTGTTGTTACTGCAAAGCATTATGAAGTCATAGTGTTATGGGGGAATAGAATAGAATAGAATAGAATAGAATAGAATAGAATAGAATAGTTCAGCTGGAAGGAACCTACAACAATCATCTAGTCCAGCTGCCTGACCACTTCAGGGCTGACCAAAAGCTAAAGCATGTTATTAAGGGCATTGTCCAAATGCCTCTTAAACACTGACAAGCATGGGGCATCGACCATCTCTCCAGGAAACCTGTTCCAGGGTTTGACCACCCTCTTGGTAAAGAAGTGTTTTCTGATATCTAGTCTGAACCTCCCTTGACACAGCTTTGACCCATTCTCATATATCCTGTCACTGGAAACTAGGGAGAAGAGATCAGCACCTCCATCTCCAAAAGGGCAGGAGAACGATTTTGAAGGTCATTCACCTGCCTTACGTGTAGTGATGTCAGAAAAGGTAACAGGTAATTATGTATTGCAAAAGAGCTTTGTTCTGCCATGATTGTCCCTTGTGGTAGAAAAGAAGCACAGTTTATGTAAAATTACCAGAAAGGATTTGTTATTGAGGTTGACTACACTGGTATATGTTGGGGTCCAGGCACCAAAATATGCTGGGGGCTGCCCAGCTGGAAAGCAGCTTTGCAGGAAAAGACCTGAGGGTCCTGGTGGACACCAGCCTGAGTATGTGCCAGCAATGTGCCCTTGTGGTAAAAAAGGCAAACAGTACCCTGGGCTGCATTACAAGGACTGTTGCCAGCAGGTTGAGGGAGGAGATCCATCCCCTCTACTTAGCACTGGTGAGGCCACACCTGGAGTCTTGTGTCCAGTTCTGGGCTTCCTGTACAAGAAGGACATGGACATACATCATACCAAGATGTTGAAGGGACTGGAGCATCTCTCCTATGAGGAGAGGCTGAGAGAACTTCGTCTCTCCAGCCTAGAAAAGAGAAGGATCGGGGGGAACTCATCAACATATATAAATACCTGAAGGGAAGATGCAAAGAAGATGGAGCCAGGCTCTTTTCAGCGGTGCCCAGTGACAAGACCAGAGGCAATAGGCACAAAGTGAAACACAGGAGGTTCCCTCTGAACATCAGGAAACACTTTTCCCTGTGAGTGTGACAGAGCACTGACACAGGTTGCCCAGGGAGGACATGGTCCTGGGCAACCAGCTCTAGGTGACCGTGCTTGAGCAGGGGTGTTGGATGAGATGACCTCCAGAAGCCCTTATCAACCTCAGCCAGTCTGATTCTGTGATTCTGTGACAGATGTCAGCTGGTTGACCTGCTATTTGGCCATGCTTTAGGATGTCATCATGTGTTACACACTGACAGGATTTTATAGTCAGGAGAAGACTACAAATCAGGTACTTCTCTGCAATTATCTGTTCTTGATAGCATAATTGATACATTTGATATATAAAAGAATGCTCATTAAAAGTTTAAAATGTAATAGAGTACAAGATATAATTTCATTATATCAAATTTTACAAATCACAATAATGCTCGTACTGATTGGACTGATGATAAAAGGAGTTCGCTGTGGGAAGGAAGGCAATGATACATAATCTGGAATTCTTTAAGTTAACAATGATCTAATGTGCAAGAGAATGCACAGTAACGTGGTTAAGGTAAAAAGCATTAAGAGAATGCTAGTAAAAAGTAGCTATTCTTTGGCCAACCTTCTTCAGAATTAAAGCTTACCTTCAAAACCAGTCCATTCTCACACAGTGCACACATATCTCCTTTTGGAAATTGAAGTGATCATTAACCTCATCTAATAATTAAAATACTGGGTAACCCTTAAACCCTGCAAGAATTCCACTCTGATCTCTCTGGATTCCAATGATGGTCAAAATTAGGAAGGATTTTTTTTTTTTTTAATAGAGACAACAGTAGGAAAATAAGATTATTTTATCCAATGAAATGCACTCCTCTTTTACAGTAAAAACCAGAAATGTATGCAATTTCAGACAAATGTGTAATTTCTTCCCCTTAAAAGGGAGGAGGAAATACTGGCCCTTAGGTTAATTTGACTGGGCTGTGGCATCTGATGTTCTCCCTTCTTGGAGCCCTCCAGTTTATAAGAACACAAAATACAACATCCAGGAGCAGGTGGTTGGTTCCTCAGGTTCTGTATCCTATCATCTGTAACAGCAGGTAGTGCTGAGCTGCAGAAACACAGAACAAAGCCCATTCGTACACAAAACCACTGATAATCCACAACTCCCACTGGATACCAATTCAGTTGTGAAATACAGAACTTCTAAGGCAACTAGTCCAGATCCGCATAAAATTTCGTTGCCCTTGGGTTAGAAGGCAACACTGTAAATGTTTTTATTGGTCATAAATTTACTTAGATTTTAATGAAGCTCAGCCACAGCATTTGGCTTTATGACTTCGTGTAACAGTGAATTTTACCATTATCATGCTATATGAACTGATGTTTCCCTCTTTCATTTGATATAATTTTGTAGTTACAAATTTCAAGTCAGTTATTAAATTGTTCTTAAAGACAAACATAAAATTAGAACTGTCATGCTGGAACTGATCCAATGCGCTGTCTCCAGCACTGATATTACAGCAAGTGGAAAAGAGTATTTTCTTCAATAGTTAAAGACTGTGAAGAAAAAATGTGTTCTATTCAGTCCTTTTTTTTGGTCAACTTTACCTGTGATGAACTTTCTATTGTCTTTGTTTCTATAAATCACCAGTCCCTTTCAAGTCTTAGCCAAGTTCTTAGTTTTACCAACTTTGTGTGACGAGTCCCACACTGCAATTATTTGTCATATAAATAAATCTTATGTTAATTTATTTTGAATTTACCAACTTTAAACATTTTTTATTTCCCACCATTGTTTTCAATTACTTAATGGGAAAATGCAAATTTATTTTCTCCACACCATTCATTTATTTATATACTTTTATCAAAGTATCTGTATATGATTTCTGTAGAGATTTTGGGCATAGTCCTCTACTGTCCTGCATTTTGTAAGGTCACTTCTGGCTGTGTTCTGTGAATATAAAAAATTTCCAGACTAGAAAACCAGTTTGGGGCACATTTGTAAATACAGAAAAAGTAGGCCAGCAATGTATTGTTGTACAGCCACTGACTCAGTCACAATCCTAATAAAAAATATGTAAGAGTTCAAAATATTTTTCCATTACTCCTCAGAGTCTTAAACTAATTATGAAAATTATAATTAATATAGTTCAGATTTCCTGGGAAGAAATATAAATATGTACTTTGTAGGCTGTAGGCTGGAAATTGATTTTTTTAAATGCCTGTTTAGCTTATTTCTGCTGGTATGTTGTTGAAACAAAAGGAAGGCCAATCTTCTTCATTACCATGCCATAGGTGGGAACGAAATACAATGTGAATTTCTGACATGACGCCTCTGTAATGCAGTACGTTCCCAAACTTCATTGCTTTGAGTGGGAGGTTGATTAAGTTGGAATTCCTACCTGAGTCTCGCCACAATCCTCTGATCCACGGACAACAACTGTACTGTCCCCCTCAGGCCCTGTTGAACTTTTTTGCCTCCATTTACAATTCTTTAATTTCACATGGCAATGTCACTGCATTTTGAGGCAAGTTTTGGGAAACACAGCCAGTGGAAGTTAAGAGTCCTGACAAAAGGAGCAGGAGAGGGGAGCTCCACTCGGACTATGGATGTGTCGCAGGCTAAGCACTCCTTTTCAAGATGGAGAGGTGAAGTTGGCTGGAGAAAACACCACTGTTCATTCTGTCTAAGGAGTTCCTTTGCCTTGATATAGCCATTATGGCTCTCTGATTCAGTCCCTTAAGGGGCCAGCTGCTCTCAGAAAGCAGGAGGGTGTATCAATCAGCTGAGAAAAGTCTCCTTCTTCCTTTAACCCTGCCTGCAACTGCTGCCTGAAGTCTCCTGCAGCAACTGTCTGTGCTGAATTGTACTCCAAAGAACAGAGTAACTGGCAGCACAATTTGCAGTTAGAAACCTGGTTCCACTGCAAATTAAAAATCCCTACATCCTGCAGATCTTGCAGTTTTGTGTGTCAGGAGCTTTCTATAGTTATTCCTAGTGCAGTGGAGCTGTTGCACTAAACACATGTATGAGGCAAAGAATCGCTTACCTGGATGCTCCTTAAGAATGTCATGTGCACCTGACTGTGAGTCCACATGAGTGCCAGGGTTTGGCAGATATGGAATTTGAGACAGGAAATTGGGAATAGGCAGGCAGGACATTCAGTGGAGTTGAACTGGACTACACAGGCTGCAGTCCATTACTGTGTCTTTATAAGCCCACAAATATCTCTGAAAAATGTGGAAGTTACTGTATTTTTTAGCAACACTGGCTTACTACTGAAAATATGCACTGCTGTAGGACAAAATGTGTAGTGTATATCTAAGCATACAGATCTTCTGAGTATGACAATGTGGGTTGTACCTCAGATTACAGCAGCCTGCAAAGGTTTGTAACACACATCTGTACGATATGGCTTGGGTAACAGAGATTCTGCACCAGAATCACAGTCTCCAGCTGTGTCTTCAACTATGACAGACACTCCACCTTCAGTCCACTCAGCAAGTGTTTCCAGTTACATGTGCTAGAAAGGACTATAAGGGGGCTTTTCTCATCACTGAATGGTATATATGAATTGATACTGTTTTATCATATTTTTGTCCTGACAGAGTGCAGCGGGAAATATGAATGTCTGCCTCTCCCTGAGTGCACGTATACGCTGTGCTGATGCAGCTGGGACCTATGGAGGCGAGAGTGTTGGACAGCTCTCGGTACAAAACTCCCTCTGCCAGCAGGCCACCCTTTGTGAGCACCCGTTGCCCTTGCAGTGCCTCTGAGCCAGCCTTGGAGTGTCATCTTTCCCAGGTGTGCTGCCATGCTCACCTCTGTAAAAGTGATGGTGTGCTGCTGGAAAGGGGTGTACTGTACACTGAAGGAGGATGCACTTTCTTTTATTCGTTACTTCATGTCTAATGCAATATTTTTGTGGGACTACTGTTTTTATGCTTAAATTGATTATAAACATTTCAGTTGGGTTTTAGTCCAGTTTTAAAGACAGATTATTAAATATGTACCTTATGCCTGCGTATGTCCAGGCAAATACATAAGTAGGTAAAACTCCTACTTTAAGTCTGACATCCCATCCTGGCTGAAGGATTGGAACTGGAGGTGATAATTATGTGTCCCAGCTGGGGAAGTTGCTTTTAAGAAATTATATTCAGAATGGCTTCCTACTTAAAGTATATAGTACATGCAATGATTAGACAAATAAAGACCATCAGCAATGCTGTACAAGTGGCAATTCACAAAGATAATCTGATGGATGCTCTTAAAAGCCATCAGCTGAAGATCTTAATGTGGTTTTGCATCTGCGTTCCTTGTTACAGAAAAATGAAGCAGGATTTATAAACAAATATGGCAGACTATATATGATATGGTGCAATGATTTTATAGTAAAATAAAGTGCATGCTACTTTCTGAAAAAAAACCATATTAAGGCTATATATTTTGCATTTTTGCATTTTAAAAATGTAGCAATTAATACACATATTTGGCTACCCATAATTTTGTTGTAAATGAAATGATCAAAGAGAAAGTGAAAAAATAGGTGGTCACCTGTTTTGTTTCCCTCTTGTTTTAAAAAACAGCTACCTTTATTTCTTGATTTATTTGCAGGTGAAGCTTTCAGGTGTATTTCCCTGTAGAGCTCATTTTTTACTAAGTGCATTTAAAACAGAAAATAAGAAACAAATACAGAAGTTTTTTGATGATACTACTTACTTACTCTTGAAGGCTGTTCTTTTTTTGATTGCTCATCAATGCTTTCCTTCTTGTATAATTATTTTGATGCAGTCGGTGGCTATCTAAGATTTTCCATGTTTACCAGCTGACTTGCTGATTACTATCATGAAATATTTCACCCAAAGTTTGGCTCTGATACCATGAAAGTAGGAGACATTTTGGTGCATACAGGATAAACAAAACCTTTAAAACCAAGTTTCCTAGAATATCAGCTTGCTGCCTTCAAGAACAAAAATATGCTAATGAGGAGAAAAGTACAAAAAGCATCTCCAGTGCAACACAGAAGTGCAGGTTTTGTGCTAGCACTTTTCAAAATCCAGAGAGATTTTACATGCTGGTGGCAGCATAGCTCCAATGGTCTTACAAAAACAGTCAGGGTGGTTAAAAGACACTGAAGACAGTGTGGCGATAGTGTAGTAAACTGAATTTTAATATCCCTCACCTCTCGCCAATCTTAGGGGAGTCAGAAACTCAAAACTCCTCCTTCCTTTACTGGCTAGCAAGGGTCTGGAGTCTTACTCCTTGTCATGCAGTGGCTGGAGGAAATCTCTGCCAGGGATCCTTGCAGAGTTCTGCTTTTATGAAAAAGACACAGATTAAACCTGGCATTTTAAGATTTTAAGAGCCAGAAAACTCTTAAGCCTTCATTCAAAAAGACCTCTCCACACCAGTGAGATTCTGCAATTGTAAAGAGTTCTGTTCTGCCAGGCATTTTCAGGTAAATCTAAATAGTTAGTAGCACGCATGTTAGAAGTAAACAAACACAATTAGTAATGAGGTCATAGTTTGAAGTTCTTGTTCAGTATTTATTCAGTGAAAATTTGACCTTTGAAAAAAACTTTAGAATTTGCCCCATAGTATTTTAATATTTTGGCGATAAAGCAAGATACTCTATTTCTTATATGCTTATGCACAACATTGGTTACCACACACAAATGCAGTAGCTTACACTTACCAGTGTATTTTTTGTAGAAAATCTTGCAATGAAACCTGTCAATTTTTCTGATAAAATAAAAAAAAAAGTGTTCACACTTTGACAAAGATTAAACCATCCTTCAGTGCTTATCTGTGTGCTGTATTTGTGAATATGAACAGGCCTTCAAAGTTACCATTCATGCATGAAAAATTCAACATATGCATCAGTTTATGTAGGATCTTGATGTTAAATAAGCATTAAGAATGTATTGTGCTTGTATTGCTATGTCAGTGTCTTCTGGATAGACCTTAAGTTCGTTTCTGTTGCAATGTGGAGCATTCTCTACCTGCCTCTTATCCTGTAATAGTTTTGTGGTTATACAGAAGACAGCTTGTAATGCAATCAATGTTTTAATTTTCGTGAAAATTAAATCACTTACAAGGAAGTGAAATACACTAAAATGTAAAAATGTTAAAAATAATAAAATGTTAAATCCCATATTTCCCTTACTTATTTCCCTTACTGCACATTTCAGGTGGTAGCTACTGAATCTCTTCTTCATTCAAAACTTCCATTATCTTCAATCAAATTGGTCCTTTAGGAGAACAGGAGGTGTGTCCCGTTGAATTCCAGTAAATTTAGCTAGAGAACTATGCTAAATGCCAAATTCATAACTCTGGATATAGCTAATGTTTTCTAAGTGCTCGAGGTTATGTTTTTAGGCTCTATGCACCTACAATCTGAGACAGCAAAGACACGGGCATTGAAAAGAAAAGGCTGAAAAATCACTTAGAGTAGTCTACAACTGGACTTGTGGCCTATAAGCATCATTCTATACTGCAACACCATGTAGTGTTACCAGGCTGGAGAGTCTTGGCAGATAATTTTGTTAGTGTAAGAAATAATTCCAATATTACAAGAAACTTAGATAGGTGCTATGACAGATCTTTAAAAAGGGGCTGCTGTTCCTCAAATCTGATAGAATTTGAGGTCTTTAAAACCATTTCCCAGACCATTGTTAAGTCTATGAACACAATTAGACATGATCTTCTTCAGCTCTAACTTATGTGGTAGCTGACTGGCCTTAACTTAGCTCTAATCCCTTTCCATCTGTGCTTTATAATGCATCAGAACATAAGTCGGTGGAGACCTAGGGCCACCTTCCCTTCCAACACATTCAGCTTCCATTGACTTCAGTGACAAATCTCTGAAAATGGCTGTACCTTATAAAGCATGAACTTAAGAAAGTTGACAAAAAAGGGCGACAGCTTTTCTAATAATGGAAGTTGTAAACATTACTCATCACTGTCTTTTTCTGTTCATTCAATTCTACAGGACACTTTAACACACACAGGTCTGTGGTTCCAAATGCAAGAAGAAAATAAAGTATTCGAGAGCAAATACTGTTGGGCAAATACTGCCTGCCTGGCTCTTTCAAATCACTTGGCCAAATTCTGCTTTTGGTGTAATCGTAATTATAGGATTGCTTTCAATTTACATGGGAGTATTGGAGACAGGAATTTGTCCCACTGAGATTACTTTATAGGCTGATGTAACAGCCCATTGAGATTAGTAAAGATAGCAGAACTTGGCTCACAAGGGAAAAAACCTCAGGATTTATAGTCCGACTGAGAAAAGTAAGAGTGTATAGAATGCCTAATTACAATGAAAAAAGTTAATGTATGTTAAGATGTTAAACATCTTATTATTTCTGGTTTTCTGTATTTTATACATAAAATGCAATAAAAATCCCATGTTAGGTACAAAATAAAATGAATGTCACTAAAAAATGACTTTGTTCTGAAAAAATTCCCACCCCTCCAAATACTGTGACATTTATGACTATGGTGAGGGTGTATCTAGCCACTATTTAGATTGTCTCTCAGCTCTCAGAGCAAAATGCATTGCATGGAAAGCTGAATAATGGAATTTTAGTTACAACATAATTTTCCAGCTGTTCAAAAAAGACGTATCATGGTGTATATTTTACAACTGCTGAAAAGCAGTAAAATTAACTGATGAATGGTCGTAACCATCTGGGCCCAATCCTGGAAAGTGTTAAGCATCCTGAATTTCTGCATTTCTGTTGAGGCCAGTGGGAGTCTGGGGCTTGCTGAGCATTTTGTGGTCAAAATAAGAGGGTAGAAGATCTTTCACCACCTCTCAGACTAGGGCCAATAGCCAATAACGTCAAACTGATCCTACCATCGTTAAACTAAGTCCAAGACACATCAGTATGAAACATGGTGCCAGCGGAAATTTGCTGTGCATTAGATGATTTGTGTCTGTTTCTCTAACACTAGCTTTGGAGGTCTCTTGGATCAACAGCAAGACAGAGTATGAAAAAAGCTTGTTTTCTGCATCCCAGTGGAAAAGAATCATCTGTGTGAACTGCTGTTACAACGGTAAAAAAATTTCTAAAATTATTTTATTTGCAAAATACTTATGCTATCTCCTCAAAAGAAATGAGGATTATCTTAATCTTTACATCAGTTCTCATTTTAGAGCCAAAAAAGATTGTCTGCTTTGGGAGGATAACAAATCTGACACTTTTCATCTGTCTGATAGACTGAAATTTTCCCTTTTCTTTTGGTGCCCTGAAGGAGCAACATCACAGCTGCACACGTTTTCCGGGGACTGTAACTTCTTTACTGAGGACTGTAGGACTGTAACTTCTTTACTTCTGTACTTCAGCTGGAATCTTCCACTGGACTGACACTTACAAGCCTCTTTCCACTTGCCAGTCACATCTCAAGGCCATCACACAATGCAAATGTGCCATTGGTTTATTTAATGGTCAACCCCCTTCTGCCTCCCATCCCATATCAAGAACATTGTCTTGATTTGATACAGAGTAAAGACAAACAAGTGCTTCAATAGGCTTCCAGCCTGCCTTCATCCTAAGAAACTTAATTTCTTTGAGTGCCAAGCTCCTTTTGAAGATTTTTTTAATGGACCATTAAGAGAAAAGTGGCTAAAATCTTATTTTGCTGCTCTGATAAATTCAGTAGCACTTAGAGAAAACTGCAGGACATTCTAAAATGTCTCAAAAATATGAGAATATTCTGATTATCATACAATTAAAAAAAAAAATCTATTTAATGGAGAAGATGAATGTTCACCTGAAGTCTGAGCCTACTTCCACAAAATAAATTTAGTCTCCTGAGTGATCTTTGCTGTCTGTAAAGTTACTAATGTGAAAAAGGATTACTGTTGTCACTAAAGCTTGTGGAATCAGACCCTAAAGCTCCACTAACATTAGCATTATTATTATTTGCTTACAAAATAATTTGTTACAGTGCCATCCAGGTTGATGCTGTATACCAGGGCCTTCTGCTCCGTATATCCATTCAGGGTCTGAGACTTTAAAAGCATGAACACAAAGGCAAAACCAAACAGAAACTCAATTACTCTCCTGAGATCCGAACCCTGTATCTCTGAAAATGGCTGTACCTTATAAACCATGAACTTAAGAAAGTTGACAAATGCATCATAGAATAATTGTAACCAGAGTAACCCAACTCTGAAGAGATGTAATGAGGAACTACTCAAATAAAAAACTCAGAGCAAGGGAACCTAGCATAACTGCAAAGGGAAACACACAGGTAGCCAGATATCTATACGCTATCACAGAACCAGACAGGAGTACTCATGACAGTTTGCTCATTTAATGACTCCCAAAGTGAACATTTCAATATTTGCTTGAAGCCTTCTTTCTCTTGTAGCTTGTAACAACCTTTTTAAAGAACTCTCGGGAACTAGGAGGATCTAAATACGTCATTTCTTTCTATGAAAAATGAAGAAAAAAGGCATCTGCGACAAAGAGTATCAACAGAAATGTGACCTGTCTAGCCCAACTGTGATGTTCTTTCCCGGATTTATACAGCTTATATCCTTCTGTGACTATTCCTGTACTAGACCTATATGTACTGGCATATCTTTTCATGGAAAAGAGCTAATTAATGGCAAAGAAAGAAAAGTAGAATTCTCAATCATAGCTCAGATTCCCTCTCATTCTTCTGTCTTTAAATTAAGTTTCCAGAAGTTGTGATTGTGCAGAAGTATTTCATACATAAAGTTACTAACGTAGCACATCTGCCTTTAGTAACAGTGAGCTTGAACTAGCACAAGTGCAGTGTAACTGCTCTGTTCATTTTCATTGTCACTATAATCTAAAATCAAGTTGGCATTTTGGATATGAACATTAACAGCTGCATTATTCAAAACCTTTAAGAAAGTTGGGATAATCTCATCTCAGAAAGAACTTCAGTAATATATTAACTATGGAGAGATCTTAGCAGTGGGGTTCCACTTGTCTTGGTGGTGAGCATGATTTGCAGAAGTTTGAGAAAAATTTTCTTAAATGATCATTATTCCAGGCTGGTGCAACATGACTACCAAAGAAACAAAGAACAACACTTGAAGCAAAAATACTAGATGGTATTCACTTACTTGATAATCTACCTTTACCCATTCTTAAAAAAATGGGGGATTTAACCACTACTGTGTCACAATCTTTATGATATTTTAGTCACCCCAACCCATCTACTTATTTTAGACATGCCTTGTTAGCATTAGAACTTCTGTCCCAAAATATAACTCTGTAGTTATCAATAGTCAACAGCAGGAGCAAAGAGTCAAACAAATTATTGCTGGCTATTAGAATTTCAATCCATTATGATGCAGACAACAAGAGAAATGTTAAGATGTCATAATGCTTGCAACACCACAATCTAGTTGTAGCCTGCACCACCCTAAGACTCTTCCCAGTCCCTATTGGTAAAGCTATACAGATAACAGAAATGACAGAAGACTTGAAAGAAAATTCTAGTGTCAGTAGATCTGACTGGCATCTACTGTCTGAGAGTTGCAATCCTCTTTCTTTACTTTCTTTTTCGTATCCATGCTCATCAAATAGGTGGGGTAATTTCAAGTAATTCTACTATGAACTACCAACTTGAGAGGGAGCAATGAGTACAGAAATAACCGCTCTGCACAATATGACCTCCCTTCTGACTTCAAGAGCTCATGGTCCCTAAAACAAGAGGTCATTCAGCCTCCCCAGGCTCATTGCCAGGCATCTTTAGATCAGAGGCTGCTGGTCCTACTGACTGGTGCCAAATTATGTGTGATGGTTTTCCTGATATACTCAACTGTCTGCTAGGGACTGAGCTGAGACCACTAAACTAATTTCATGTAGGAGTTCAGGTTTAAGTCATTTTTAAACAACATTAACATATTTCATATATTTTCTCTCCAGGAAAAAAAAGCCCTTGAGAGGCCAAAGCAGAATAGTTTCTATAACATAAGGTAATCTTAAATATGATAGATGTAGGATCTGCCTATGACTTGCTGTCAATTACAGAATTTATCCCATATCAGATGAAACAAGTTTAATAAACCACTTAAGTGTTATAAGGTATGCTTCCTACCAACATGAATTATGTATCTATCTGCAGCCAAATGTACGTGTTCTATTGCTCTGAATATTAAATACAAAAACTATGTTTAAATAATGTGAAGGGTCTGATTTAAAGCAACAAAAGCCAATAAATTCAAAGTTTATGCTGGCACTCTATCCTTAACTCACACAAATTGTTTCAAACAGGTATAATGGCATGAATTACACCCCTCTTACATTTATGTTTCTACTGCCACATTTGAATTTCCTGAGTTTTGTCAGCCTAAGTCTCTCCATGACTGTCTTTAAATAGAGTTCTAAAATGTAATTTATCAGCTTTGGTTTTGTTTTTTAAGGCAAATGTATGCCTTATAGAAAATTAAAAAATGCACATTTTTTTGTCTGAGGATGGAATGGTTCCTTTGGAACTGTTTTAGTTCCTGTATTTAATACAAAATCAGAATGATTAAAAATATTTATTAATTACTTTATTAACTTTGTATTATTTACACAAGAGACTGTAATGGGTCCATCAGAGCTTTTCTGATCTCTTGGGCTACCATAGAACTGGCCGGATATTTAGTATACTCATTAAAAAAGTAATTGTTATAAGCCATTCATAGAGTCTTAGCAATATGGAAAATAGTAAAGTGAAGGTCTACAGTGCTTATATTTCAAATGCTGAGTTGGGTTTTAGCTGCTTTGCTGTTTCTATCATTTTATGTGGCATCACATAAATGTGAATAGGACTTTAAGAGCCCAAAATAAATTCTGCCCAAGTGGGGTTTCGCCAGAGGATTCCATGTAAGTATAATTGGAAAAAAAAACCTGGTAGAAAACACAAAGGAAAGGTGTGATTTTTGTATCTGTGGCAATACTGCTGATCAAGAAGTACCTGTAAGTCCTGGGTGAGAGGTGAGATTGAAGCAAGATGGCATTCAACAGTGTGATGTCTCAGTACAGCAAATAAATGCACATCTCAACATATAGGCACATAGAGCACAGTCTTAAAATGCCATCTTAGTTGTAAGTTCCTCCAGGATGAATATGAGTTATAGCTAACTTGGGAGCACAGAATGTATCTATTTACTAAACAAGAGAAAGTTCTGTAGCATGGTGTAAAAATCTCAGACTTGGAAACTGAAAAATCCTAAGTTGTAAGTTTCAAAATTAATATCAGTATTTTGGGAAAGTCACTAAATCTTTTTCCCTCTAAAATTTCCCACCTGTAATACAGGAATACTTACTTCACTGGGGGAGTCTCAAAGATTTACTTGTTATTGTTGCTATAGCACAGAAAAATAAATACTACATGTATGCAAAATCCTACTATCATATACTTATCTTTTTACATGAACTTAAGTAGGTTTGGTTAGGTTTTTATTGTGGAGAGCTTATCACATCTGTTTCTAACTTTCCGAGTGTTCTTCAGCTAGCTTAGACTCTAATGAGTTTGCTCTGTGTGTATTTATTGAGTTCATTTGAATTGTACTATTATTGTGCTAGAGCTGCAAAGCTGTTAACAAAAGAAACCCCTTAAAATGACACTGGTAGGTAACCTCTTTCACATAAATGTTCATAAAAAAACTTAATATTCTCTTCAGTTTAGTTATACATCAAATATTATTTTCACTGGGGACATTGTTCTTCTTCACCTTAAGATGAGAGAATACAAAAATGCTAGTAAATGTGGAAATGGCCCAACACACTTTTTCATATAGTTTTTCAAAAGCAGTTCTAGTCTGTTGTTCTGAAGTCTGCACATCTGAAATATGTGTAACTATATGACTTCACACTTCTAGAGATGTTTTACATATCATAAAAAAGTATAAAGGTACATGTTTATCTAAACCTGGCTCATGAATGCTAACTCTTAAGATTCTTATGATTCAAGATTCTTCAGTGTCAGACTTAGTACGCATGATGTCAAAGGAAGTTGTAACCTAAGTGAGCTCGAGATCACATCACAGTGAATTGTCACAGGAAATATCAAACAAAATGAATAAATGAAACAAAAGAACATTACTTGTATGAAAATACAGTACAAAATTTATTTTATACAGGAACTGGACAAGTCTCCTTCTCTGTCTCTCTCTCTGCAGATATTTTGACCTCTGTGGGTTCAGTTTCCAAATTCTAGTTCAGATTTAGTTCTGAGGGTCATCATGATCAATTGACAATTTAATTCCTATTACATTAATACTGTAGTATTTGTTGCTATATGAAAGGCTTTCCATCAAAAGATAAATTATTTAGATCACTGGTTAACTGTGGTTTTGAATGCAGATCCATAATCTAGTGCTAATGTTTCACCTGGAAAAGAGTACATTACAAAATATTTTAAGTGAAAGCCCAGCTGCTAGTGCTTTTTCAACTGGGAGCATGGTATCTACCAAGATATCTACATGGCTAGTGTAATTTCATAATTGTGTACTACTGTATGTTTAGAAATCATGCATAAGCATATGCACATAGAGAAAAACTCAATAGGTTAAGGTCTAGCAGCTTTGTTTAGCTGATTATAAGCCATATGTACATATGAATACATGATTCTATACAGTTTAGAACAATAAAAGGCTGATGTATAGGTATATGACTACATGTGCATCCCTGAAGACAGAGCCAGACAAGCGAGGAAGAATACCTAATACAGAAGTGGACAGATACCAAATGCAAAAAGTATCTAAACAACAAAACCTTCATAGTTTTACAGAAATAGAAAATATAATACAGAGCAGGTAGATGATGGTGGTCATTGTGATTTTAATTAATTAGAGTAATTTGTGCCTCAAGGATTTATTAATTTCCTTTTTTATCTTTAAAGAAAATTGAAAAGGAAGATGTTCTGTATTTGGTCTTGAATGCCACATCTCATTCTTCAGAATGGGATAGGGCAGGATAGATTCTTTTCTTGCTGCAGCTGATTGACAGTGGAGGTTTATATGTGGTTTTAGCAAACAGTGATCAGAAACAGAGGAAAAAAAAGAGCAATGAGTCTTTTTTCTCTATTTTATATACAGAAAAAAAAAAAATTAGTTCCTGTTTTTGTCCTGTTTTTAATGACATTCTAAGTCTTGTGGGTCTTTGAAACCTATGGGTTTCAGTTGAACGATTAAAGAGATTATTACATCAGTAGAATCACAAGTTGAGAAGTTAAGCAAAATTTCTCCTAATCTTAAAAATACTGCTTATGAACTCATATGCCTACTTTTAAACAAGTAATGTTTAGCAGCCATATCTTTATAAAGCCTCCAGTGAGCAGCTTTTATTCTTAAAAATTCTAGATAGAGCTGTGATTACTTAACATCCCCGAAGTACACCTCACTTTATTTTACATGCATAATTTCTTAACCTGATTTTCCTCTTTTGACCTTTTGTTTTTAATTTGTTTTCATAGGTGATCATTTCTATGCTATTTCTTGAGGTAGCTTAGAATTTTGTTATAATGGCAAAGAGGTTTGTTGTTGCTGGTTTTACTCTAGTAGTAACCAAAAGCGGCTGAACAGATTTGTTCAGACAACGCAGGAAACTCATTCCTTGGCCAGAGACCAAATAAAGTCTTCATTTTGACCTGGCTCAGAATTGCTTATGCCTGCATTTAGAATATTTTAAGCAAAAAGCATCCAGATATAAGTGGTAACAATTTAAAATGACAGTACTCAGTTGTTAGAATTTGGGATTTTAAGTATTTATGTACCATTTATGAATTTGTTGGTTATATTAAAATGACTTAGTATTGAATCCTTCAGTGCCTCTAAATTCACTCATCTGCTGTCAGGATTCCTGTAAAATATACAGGAGGGCCAATGAAAAGTGACTAGTCCAAATGCCTCTTAGCTGCAGAACAGTGTCTTAAAATAACACTGTGTCTGAAGCTGCGAAGTCCAGCTTGACTCAACATTTTTACAAGCTGGTGAAGAGGTACATGGGAGTAAAGGTGTATTAGGGACTCCCCAGAAGGGGGAATTGAAGTTATTGAAAATTTATTAGTTATTAACATTTTGGTACACATATTTAGAAACACACAGAGAAGTAGATACAAGAGCACCCCTCTTAAAAGGGAACAGGACATAAGGATACTTGACACAGAAGTCAAGAAATACTAGTATTTCCAAAAGAAGGCACACTGGAGGAGTTCAGCTCAGCAGCAACAATGTGAAAAGTTGCAGTGACACAGATACAAATCTCATGAGCACCATGGCTGGTAAGAAAATGAAGGCTAGTATTTGTTGTACCACTTAGATCTGAATATCTCTTTTGCTTTCTTATCAAACATTTTGAGAGTCTTTGTTTCCTTGTTCTATTGATCAGATGACCCTGAAGGGGTGAACTGTAAATCAGAGAGAGGAGCTCTAGGGAAGACATTGTTTAAGCTCCTGAGATGCTTTGTGAGGTATTCAGTACTACTGTAGTTCAAGGCAGCTGGATTGTGGATAATCAAATCTAGAAAGTCTTCACAATGAGGTATTGTGCTTACAAAATGTGCTGGTGAACGGAGAGCCTATCCAGATTTAGGAAAGCGTGAAAAAAATGTCAACACACTTTGTAGCTCCACACATAGAAATCTCAAACCATAGAAATCTCATGCTTTAAGGGATTCTAGATGAGTGCTTGGTCTAGACTAGCTGTCTTTGTTTAAATTATGTATTTCTTAAATGCAAAGGAATATTCCTGAAATATTTTCCATATCTGCCAAGTTCATGTTGGTTTATGTGTGTCATTTCATGCAAAAAACTTAGTGGGTCGGTTTATGAAAATAATTTGTATATCACCGTAAGCATCACTTTATTTTTTTAGCATTGATGAAAGGTGAGTTTTCTATGTATTTATAGGAGGATAGCAGAGCAAACTACAATGCACAAAAATGTCTTCCACACTGCCTCTTTGGAATCTCTCTCTCAAGCAATCCATTTTGTTTTCTATCAGCATTCCTTAGTGAACCACAGCCCTGTTCAAAACAGGTTTCCTCTGTGAGATAACTACATCTAGAATAGTGCAAATTTATACAGTTGCAGGTGTTAGCTGCCATTACGCTTACTGGCTTGTCCCCATTTAAGTTTTATGCCCTGTCCCTTCTCAAGCTTCATCCAGCCTCCTTTTTTCCTCTAGACTCTCTTACTTCTCATCTCTACTAATTCTTAGTTCTGTTGACAGGATTAGTTTCTCCCCTTCAGGTCTTTTTGCTAGTTGAGACCCACATTGTGAAGAGAGAAAACACACCCTGGCCTCTTATAATGAAGGAAAAATTCCATTCCCCACAGTTCAGCTGAAAACATGAAGTTTCAGTTGAACTGAGGGAATTATGGCATGGCTTGACTGTCAAGCAAGATCTGTAATACTGAAGAGTTTTGGTTTTCATTTTAATTTTTTAGGATATGGTGTTCCTGATGGACTTCATTAGGAAATGCATTTCTCATCATTTTCATGGTCTCTAATGTTTGGATAGGAATCCTTCACCTGTATCTGCCTTTTCAGTCTTGGAATAATCAAAAGTAAAAAAAGAACTAATTTCTATATTCAAGTTTCAGAAGTGGAAACTCAATCAGAGACTTTTGGGATTTGTTGTTCCAGCAACTGAGGTCTTACATGGTGTAGAGCACAGCAGGTACCTTTATGCAAAAGATTTTTGCTAGAGTATGGATAGGATTGTGTGGCTGATGGTGTTAATTGAAAGAAAGGCTAACCACCACACTTGCGCAGTGAACTGGACAAGAAAAACTCTGTTTCAATTTCTGAAGGTATTGCAACTAGATGCAGTTTGTACTGCATATTCATAAGACCAGATATGAAACAGAAAAATGAACCAACTATGTTATTGATGTCTGGGAACGCTGTCCTGTTACTCTTTCCCATATAGTAAACAGATATTTCATCTTTTTCTATGCTCTCCTTAGATACTTCAGTCTCCTTTTAATCAAGTGCTGCTTTAGCTCAGCTATTACAGCTGTGTGGCTTTTACTAAGCAATGTTCAGCTCTTTCCAGCTCCTCTTACTCATTCGATACATAGCAATAGAGAAGAGACATAGATTCAATTCCCATGACTAGGCCAATACACAGTAGGAACTTAAAATAGCATCCAATTAATTAAACAACAACAACACCCCCCCCCAAACAAACAGTAAAGCAGAATTTACCAGAATAAGAAATTCCTATATTACAGTGAGATGCTATCTCAACCAATCTTGTGCTACTTGCTTAAATACCAGAAAAGTAGCTTTAAAATTCTCATGAGGAACGCAGATCTGCTGGTTCCCTGTGAATAGAAAGGTAGTCAGAAATAGTGCACTTATTAAGATTCTTCTAATGATCTGGATGCAAAAAAAGAAAACTGCTCTTTGCCATATACAGCTACTGCTGTTGTCAAATCAAACCTGAACTGGAGCAACTGAAGTACCAGCAGTATCTTTCAGACAGCAGTGGGGACATGCCTGTCTCCTGCTGTTTTCTTGGGGGGGGGGAAACCAGTGAATCTGTAGTTGTGTAACTTGTACAAGGGTACAGGAAAAGAAGATCCAATCCAAAATCCAGTAAAGATAAGGCAGTCTTTCCATTACCTCCAGGGGCTGTAAATAATGGCACAAGTGAATTACACTTTAATATGGGGTTGGAGTACAACCCTTCGTAAGTGTAGCAGCAACAGCATCTATAGAAAAACGCAAAATCAAATTACTGTGAGAATAATCTCTGCGCTGTTTTAACATGAGTATCTAAGACATTAGATGAATGGGGAATGTGTTTGAATATGTAGCTACTTTATTCCTCAAATTTTAAATTGTTTTTAGTTATATGTAGAAGTTTCTTACTGCACATACAAACTAGACATCTGTGAGTTATTTTCTTTGTTATCATAATAATTTATAGTTGAAGAGAGAAAGGAAAAGCTATAAATTACATTTACATTTACTTTTCCCTTTTATGCTTCAGTGTATTAACCTGTTTGGATAATTTATATAATTGAGTTCTCAAAAAAGTGTATGATTAGAAATGCTGTCATCTGCATGACCAAGGCTAAAATATGGATGTATAAAAGTAGATATTAAAAATAGAGAAAAATAAGAAGAGCTGGAAAATTCCTTTCTGACCTCACCCTTCTGCAGATTTCACCAGTGGTATTATAATGGCTATGAAAACATTGAGCCAGAAGTTACGAAGAAGTCATTTGGACACAAGAGAAGCGGTGATCTGATCAGTGTAACTTTTCTTTCTGAGAAGAACAAAATTGATCCTTGCAAGAGGTTTGGGAATTTTCAGAACTAGGACATAATTTTCTACACCTTTTCTAGCATGTAGATATTTACTGCTTTAAGAAAGAATGATCACAACCCTTTATAATTTTGAGGGTTTAGCACTTTATAGTCATTGTGGTCAGGTCTAAATACTTACATAAAATACAAGGCTGAGGAAAAATCCAACCTTTGATTGGAGGATCATTCTGATTTGGAAAGTGTCTGTCATTTGAACATTACTCATACTCCCATTATGTTGTGACTTACGATGTACTCTAGGCAAAACAAAAGAAACACTACTGAACAAGTTCCTGAATAGAAACCCCAGGAGCTGCAACAAAAAGTAAATAAAGCTTTTATTGTCTTTAATAGTCTTCTACGATCTTTGAACCTTGAATGTGTGTGTTTTTGTTTTTTACCATAACACAAAACCATACATTTCTTCCCACCCATCAATTTTCAAGGAGGTAATAATACTGATATTACTACTACTAATGATACTACTACTGATACTGGTAACAATAGTATTAATGCTATTGCTATGCTATACACATATACTCTTCCAAGTTTGTAAGTCATATCTGCATTTTTGCCAATTTTATTTGGCCTTAAATGATAAAATTTCAGCATCTGTGGTGTATTTCAGTGTAGAGCCACTCAACCAAACTGAACGTTTTGTCAGCTTACAGGTGGTTCATATAGCTCTGTCCTGTTAGATTATTTTAATTATCTGTACTATATTAGATATAGATGCTAACTGCTATTGATAAATACAGTTTGTTTTGGGGGCAGCATAATAATTAAGAAATTGTACAAGAATATTGTTGCAAGAACCTTAATGTTATTATTAAACTCTTGTGCTCTTGTAAGAGGCTCATTATTTTGGCTGCTTATCCTTTCTGCAAATCAGAATATTTATGGAATCTGCTAATAACAAAAAGGAATCTATTAACATCTGAAAGCCCATTGTGATCTTTAAACATATTGGCTAACAATGAGTCAGCTTTGGTGGTGACAGTTTTATAGACACTTATGAAACAGCAATCAAAGTTTTAATTAGCCTTCAGTTGTTTAATACTATGTTGTTTTCAGGCTTTCCATTTGGAATGTCCAGCACTCCTTTGTCTCTCTTGCTTTTTGTAGTTTTTGGAAAGTTGTATAAAATCAAATAAACTGAGATCTTACATCTGCTAAGTTACTAGACTTCTTTTTATTTCTTACTCTTGGATGGCTCTTTCAGTTGTCTTTTATAATGTCAATTTATTTCCTTCAGAGAAAAAATATGGTGGTGTTTCTGTGAAAATTTTAGATATCCTGATGATTCAGTGACAATGATATTGAGTAAAATTCATTAATTTTTATATTTTTAGTTGCATAGGAAGGAAAATCCTGTTACATGAGAGACTGCAAAACAACCTATCAGTTTATGTTATGCTATGCTGCCTATTAGTGCTGTCTAGAGACCTTGGGATACCAGTTTGAAGGAGGCCCTGAGATTCACTCTGTGGCTTTGATGCTTAATACGTCACTTCTATTGCAGATTTAATATTCAGGTCATACAAGCATGTTCAGATGAACTTTACAGTGCATGTAATGTTTGCTGTACTTGGAGTGCAATGTAGCATGGATGGGTTTATATTTGACAAACTGGATTTGCTGTGCACATACAGCGCTGTAAGGACAGATGCTATAGTAAGGTCCCTTAGTAATGTCGGGTAGTAATTTCTTAAAAAAATGGACAGTGGTGAGATCACGTAAGCCCTAAACATAGCACAAGAACTTTGTAGTATCAAAGAGAATCACAGTATATTAAGAGACATAAAGGAACAAAAGGTGTAAAAATAGCAACAGGTTCATGTAATTGAAAGAGTTGACATTGCCACATTAAATAGTACAATATATGATTCAGATCCATGCTCTTTCACAGACTTTTTTTGCTGAAAGCAGTTACACTTTTTCTTGCCAATAAATGAAAGGATCAAGGACACACCTAACTTTTCTTCCAACACTGCTAATTCATAGAGGAGAGCCACTTTGGGATATGCTCTGAATATCTAAGATTACTCAAGATGACAAGAAATAAGGCTTCCTCCCTCTTTCCCCCCTGCCCCGCCAAACACCAGAAAACACAAACCAAAAAACCAAGGACAATTTGTAATTTACCTATTTTGATCTCTCTCCTGTTACCTTTTTGTCGGGTTGACTACCTTATACTGGCAGTTGCTGGCTGCTTTCTGTAAATCTTTCATTTTATGTGAGGAGTGCCCAAAAGTTTTAATTTTATTCTTGCTGAATGATGGCAGCCAACATTACAGAATATGCTAAGGCAATACCTGTTAACCATATGTATATTATATTTAGCTTTTGTGTTGGGACTTTGCACAAGCCTTCAGAGTAGGCTCCTAGCCAGTATGAATTGGCTTAAATATGCATTCAGTTATGCTCTTCTGCCATCTGGATTTGAAGGAAAATTCAATTCTTAGAACTGTGTCAGCACCACAGTCATCTATTAGCCAGGTCATTATCATTGCAATATCATGGATAAAAACAAATTAGAAAAGCTGGCCAAGATGGTAGTAGTAAAGAAGACAGTTTCACTGTTTTTCTGGTAAACTCGTCTTGTTGGGCATTTTCTTTGAAGCGGATAGTACTTCCTCTATGTTCCCCTTCTTCCTAAAAGACATTATCCACTTTACTGTTGTGTTGAGCAGAGGGTGCTCAGCTCTGTGTGTTCTGCCCAGGTGTCTGTCTGTGAAACCCACAGAAAGACTCCTGGGAGGGAAGGGAGCACCACATCTCCATGTGACTGCTTAAGAAGAGGCGGCACAGGGCAAGAAGCAGCAGGCAGGGATGGTCCTATTGCCAGCAAACAGGTGATACTAGTGAGTATGGAGGGGGTGAGTGCTACTGCATGGGAAGGCCCTGGCTCCTCTATACTAGGTATGTGCCACTTAGTGAAATAAAATGTATGAGAAATGCTGTGTATGAAAGGCTTTGCACAGATAGCATGTGCCCTCTAAAACCTTGAATAAATCATATCTACAGTCTACACAAGGATTGCCGCAGACTATGAGTAAAAGGACCTTGGGATGGAAGTAACTGGCCTGGAGAAGAAAGGACAAAATTTCAGTACTTCCGACAATACTGCTCTTCATTAGATAAGAAGAAAAAAAATGAGCAAATGAATAACATGCATGCACACATACCTTCTATAATTTTGGTTCTATAAGCCACAATTTCTATGACAATTCCTTATCAATGTAAACGATAGTACTTAAATGAATATATTATTTAAAAATGAAGGATATTATTTTACCTTCTATTGTATGTTTCTAACTTTTTTCTACTACCCTGAATGCTGATAAGGATGCGTAGATTCAGAATTTCCATTTGCTAAGTGAGTCAGGGGCTGCATATTTACCTAAGCCTTTGTATAAAGTTAACAGTGAAATACATTGCTATTTATTACTTCGGTTACTAGAATATAAAAGAAACAAGTAATAGCACTTCTGTAAGCAGCACTCCACTGTATATAATCCTACATAATTACATAATCTGTACAAACAGAATTTTCACCCAAATAAACTTTAAAACAGTGTTTGTACAGAGGTATTATTCAATAGGAAAAGAAATCCATTAAAGTGATGCAAAGAAAAAGCAAATCATGTTCTCTCAATAACTGGACCAGATAGGATGCCAGTTATTGATTTAGTCTGGGATACCGGAATACTAAATCTTCTGCTGTATCCAGGCACAGTATATCTTTTGGAACTCTCATGGTGATTTATTTTTTATGTTTAAAAAATAAGAATCCTATTTAAGAGCAGAGACCTATCTTCATGTAGCCACATTTTGTTTAGCTACTGGGAGAGATTACTGGCTTTTGCTGAAATTTCCTTCCATAAGTATTGTCTTCTAGATTTAATATTTTTTTCCATTGGTGTGCTCCAGGCATTGAAGCACTGTTATTCTGTGCCTCTCCAGCATGACTTGATGACTTGCCGAAACATAGGCCTTCTATTTCTCCTACTATTTCAGAGATTGTTTCCTATGTGCATTTACTATCTTGTAAAATAGTTCCAAATAGAAAGGTCAAGCCTCTCACTACCCAATGGTGGGATAGGGATAAAGGCCAATGACTGAGAATGCTTGCTTGCTAAAGTCAGTCAGGGGAGCACAAGTGCGACCTTGGTCCCACAGACAACATTTCGTCTAAAATACAAATCAATACAATAGCTGCTTCCTCTACCATGAATGTTGTAAGAATAATACAATAGTTTTTTGTGAAGCATGAGGTCACAAACATGCTCTAATAAATACTGTCCAATTGGGTAAGTACTTGTAGCGGGCTCAGTGACCCTCATGTGCTAGGTTACATTTCCTCTGCCTATTCTGATACCAAGAGGTTTCAGAATGAAGTGGATCTCCTTGACTTGGCAGACTTATGTCTTATGAGCACCAACAAAAATGTTCAACATGGTGTCTGAGCAAGGTATAGCTGAGGCATTAGCACCAAACTTCCCAAATTTGCCTTAAAAAAATCAAGGTATTTGGCAGGAATGCTGCAACGTGCTGCAACGTACTGCAAAATACAAGATAATAATCCCGTTAGCACTATATATGATTATTCAGATATGCCACATGAGTATTCCCCATTTATAGTAGACAAAAGCAGAATTATGTACATAGATAATAAGAATTAATAAAGTCCAGGTTATATTCTTGAGTATTCCTGGAGGGTATACAACTATTACCACCTAGTCCATAAAGCTACAACATTTTAAGAAGTTACTGTCTTCTGTTGCTTGCTCTGCTCCTCATCTAAAAGCTTCTATGTAAAATTTGTCCATCTGCAGGGGTCTAGAGATAACTAAGATTATATTTGAAACTGCTGCTGGATTATTCAGAAGTTGTTTGTCAAAGCACTAACATCTAAATTAAGTTGGTTCATTGTTACCTCGGATTCTCAGAAATGAAACCTCAGTGAAGATAAAAGACTGAACACCACAAAGCATTTTCTAGATCATGAAATACTGCCAGAAAGGACATGCAGAAGATCAGAGCAACTCAGATATCGGATCATTTTGAGCATACTTCTAAAACAGAATACGTGGTCAGAAGCCATGTGGTCAGGATGCAGGATTGGTTAGGGGAGACAGATGGCAACCTGATACTCACTAGGAACACAAAGCCTTACCTGAGAATAATGAAAAAGCAGAGTTAGCTTGCAAGATGAGACTACACATATTCTTCTATTTGTAGCTATACCTCATTCCCTGAGTAAAGTGGAGGCTCAACATATGATCTAATGTAATTGCTGTCTCAGCAACATATTTCCTTTTTGTTTTTCACAGCCTCAATATATCGTATTGTAGTCAAGAATTCAGACCACTAAAGCAGTGAAAAATATTAGTATCAGTTTTTTTACTATTTGTTTCTAGTCTTCATTGGCATATTTCTACCATTGTTTGGGTAGTGAAACCAAATTAGCTTTTTTTTGCTGTTGTTTACAAGAGATATCTAGTGTTACCTATACTAAGTGTCCAAAAAACACAGGTCAGAATGGAAATAAAATAGTGATTTCTATTAGCTATTTTTATTTGATTTTCAGTTTTTGAGTTCTTAGTTCACATTTGGGTCATATCTCTATACTGCTGTGAGGCATAGAAATGCTAAAAGCAGCAGAAGAAACAACCTAGAAATTCTTATGTAATCAAAAGACTCCAGAAGGGGTTTTAAAGAAAATAACAATAACAGGGAGCTTGCAATAAAATTGTGAGAGCTGGCAATAATTAAACTTCATTTTCTGGAAAAAAAAAAGGAATGTAATAATTCTTGGCAAACCACTCTAATAGAATGCTGTTTATTTATTTTTATACTAGAATTAAAAATAAACTGTAGAAAGAATTCTATTGCTATGTCTTTTGTGAATTTGAAACTGAATATGATCTGACAACTGCCTGTCCACTCCACAAATGAGTAAGCATGAAAAGCTCTCTTCTGAACCCTCGCTGTCTGACTTCAGAACTTAATTAACTTCTTTTACATGCTTAAATCAATTGTTATCTTGTGGACATTACTAGAATACAACTGCTGAGGAAATTAACAGAAACAGTCAAACACATTTATCGAAAGTCAGTATTAAAAAATCTTAATTTCTGTGAGAATATCTTTTGTTTCTGAATTTATTCCAGATAATTTTACTTGCACTCTGCATTATATTTGCATTCTGTTTATTGGAAAATACAGATGTTTATGTAGTATTTATTCTTAAATATTTTCTGTCTCTAAAGGAAGCAATTCTGTTGAGTAAAAAGTGTGTCTAAAAACTTAAATCAACAGAGTCTCACTTTGTTACTCTAAACTCAACCACAGTAGGAAAGTAAAGTTCAAAGTTACAACTTTGCATCGCTGCCAAAATACACTAGCCCTATCTCACTGGACTGAGTCAGTTGAGTCCCACTGTGATGATGGAGTTCAGGCTGCAAGAAGAGTTCATGTTGGGCTGACTGCAGTACCACCCTAGAATGCAATGTGCAGTATCTATCTGTTTTGTATTCCCCTGGGCTGGGAATTTATAGCAAACACTGCTTTTGGGAACAGTGTTAGCAACTGAAATACTGCAGTACAAAGTGGCCTCCCAGTAACTCTTAGCTACTGCCACAGTGCACACAGATAATAAAAATAGAATCTTGCTTGTTCATCTGAAGTAGTTTCTGAATTGTCAATTTAAGTGATTGTAAATAACTGTAACTTAAATCTGATGGTCAACCGAGACAAACACAAAGACATTTAGCTTAGAATTTCAAGTAAAAAAATCCAGCAAGACAACTGAGGCAAAAGGGATATTATATTGAGGTGTCAAAACCCGCTTATCTTAGAGTGGGAGCAAGTATCTTTTCTTCTTAAAAAGCTAGTGCCTGTAAAATAATACATAACAGTAATATAAGTACATCGATAAAACTAGAGAAAGTGTTTTAATTGCTGCAAATGTTTTTTGACTAAACTACCAGTGCTTATATTTTGTTCCAATTTGTTTGTTTTCCTAAGGTCTTTTTTTTTTTTAAAGACAGTATGAATTGTTAAACAAAGACCTGAAAATCATATGCCTTGGCTCTGTTCTGAGCAAATACATTACTGGGTTCTGATTTATGCCCTATTCAATAATTGTAGCTTTATCAAGGCTACTGCTGTGCACTCTGCTGTGACTTAACCTGACTACACCTTAACATCTCCACCATGTAAAAGGAGGTAAGCTATACTTAAATGAATTTTGCAGGTTGCCTGAAATATTCACTTTAAAACTTCTGTTCAAAGTTCTCTTATTATTTCTGAATATAGAAGCTTAAAATGTAGCAATTTTTTTAATTAAAGTGGAAATTCTTATTTAATTAATTCCAGTACTTACTCTTTTAATCTGTCCACAGTCAGAAGATTAGTATGTTCTAGTGCACTGCTCACCAGTGTGCAATTCTAAAAGATACAAACTGTTGCAAAACTGATTTCAAATATTAAAAATGGTAGATTGTGAGGCACTTGCATATGTTTGTGGCTCTTGCGTTGTATACATGTGCATGACTGCAATGGGCTGATACGAGTGCGGATGTGTAGGTGTATGTTCTCAGCTGCCATCCCTAGGGTTAGGGAGAGTCTCATCTGTGTCCTCTGCATACTACACAAAGTTTGGGTGGTCGTGGACAGTGTTGCCCCTTCCAGCAACCACTCCTTGAGTTAAGAAGGGTATCGTGTCTTATTCATTGAACCTGGGTGGCCACGTACTCTTCACACCCTCTTTCAGGGTGATGGAACTCAACTCTTCATTTTCCATGCAACCCTTCTGTAACCAGGTGACTCTCCCAGTTAGTCTATGACACAGGCTACACACCACATGCAAGGTCAAAGCTCAGGTCCTTCCTGGGTTTAATTTCACTAAGAAACAAATTAACAATGAAACAATCAACTCCCAAGGCTCAGCTAAACCCAGCTCCTCATCTTACTGCAACGCAAACCCAATCTCCCTCTGCCAGGACAGCCAAACTCTGGAATCTGCTTCCTCCTCTTAATTACCTCCAGCTGTCAGTCCCTCCCTCTAGGCCTCCTCTTGCTGGCAGGTGCTGTGGGGTGGGGCAAACTTCATCCCCACATCCAGGACACTGTTAACTACCTCCTCCCTCTGTGCTTCATTCTGCTGACATGCCCTAATTTCTACTAGTGGTTTGTGTTTTCCATTGCCTTGAAAGGTGCAGTGCCACAGTCTGTGGCCTCATTTAAAAGACAATGAAAAACCGCAGCCTTCCTGATTGCAAAGGTAAGTGGAAGAGTGACTCCCAAGGCAATGCTAGAGTCCTCTGGCAGTAAGATGTAGCAACCCTGGGGAATGTAACCTGTTCATTGATGTTTAGATACCCAGCCTGTACACAAGGCACAGTGTGTAGTAGAAAAGTACGCAGTAAACCAGAGCAAACTTCCCCATGAAGCCATATCCTAGTCATTTTGATAAATCTGAGGAGGCTATTTGGTTCTAGCTCTTGTCTTTTCAGGGGCAGATCAGACCTCTGTTAGCTTCTCTGCTCATGAGATGAAAATAACACTTTCTTTTCAGGTGTGAGTGAAAAGTGAGTCACAGTAGCAGCGGAACTCCAGGTCCCTCTGTCAGTGAATCTAGGCTCCCATGCTGACCTTTTCCAACTCTGATTTTTTAACTGTGCAAATTCAATTGAATACATTATAATGGTAGGAATGAAGTCTGAAGTAGTATTTTTTACTAGATGCAGTTGGAAAAAATGGGTAGTTTTGGCCAAATACTTTTTTCACCAATTTGTTCCATCTGAATGGTCTGCCTGTTCTCTCAGTTACGACAGGTGGTCTAATACCAGATACTACTTCTCCCTACAGACCTTGCCACTTTTATATGCCAAAACTATTCTTCCTACAACTACAATCATGTTATTATTTACAGTTGTCAAAAAAGTGAAAAGAATGTCCCCTGCAGCCCTGAATGCATAGATAAGCTAGCTTATAGCTAGTCACTTAAAAAAAACCCCAAACAAATCAAACAACAAACCAAACTCACATAACAAAAACTCCAGAAACCTTGACTGCAAGTATGTTTTCAATTCATTGTCTAAACAAGTTCTAACATATTTCTAGGGTTATAATATGTTCCCGAGAAACATATAAATTACTAAAATATTGAGGACATTGCCAAAAACTGCTAGAAATAATTTCAGCAATTTTGGCTTCTTTTGCTCACTGTAGCTGAAAAGCATCTTTCAGAAAGTACCTGTTTGATGATGCTGTTTCCTACCAAACTACTGGTGATGAACAAGAACGGCCAACATAAAAATTCATTAGTAGAAAATGTTAACAGTTCTAATTAAAATCAGAATAGTAATGACATATTTTGTTTAAAAGAAAATGAGAATGCTCTATTATGTACTTGTGTTTCTTGACTTCTAATAATGCAGTACTGGGGTTTGCCACAGTAGATGGAATAATGTTTTATTTCACATTTAGATAAGAAGAGGAAATGGACAAACAGAAAAAAGAAATTATGTGATGAGGAATAACTGCAATATATTTGTAATATGGACATGTTTCAAAGAAGGATGTGGAATTTCCCAACTGCAAAAAAAACCCCTGAACAAAACATTTATGCTTTCTGCCACTGAGGCAACTCAGGGAGCACTTTTACTTGTATAACTTTCACAGACACTCCAAGTGACAAAAGCCATAGCAACTAGATTTCAATTGTGTAATATATTTCTAATAGAAGTGGAAAAGCCACAAAAAATTGCATGCTTACTCAACAGTTGTGTATTAGGAAAATTTCTTGTGTTGACCCAATTTGAACTGAATGTTGTTTCATTTGAAAAAAAGTGAAATCCAAAGGGAAATATATAGGCTTGGAAGAATTCTGCCTAAGTCTCATGCATTTGATAGCTGTAAGTGCAGGTGTTCCAAAATACAAAGATTTGGGAGAAAGATAATGTACAAAATTCTCCAAGACAAGGCAAGGTCTCCCAATTCATCAAAACTTGCCAACTGCATATTTTACGTTTTCTAAAATATTCTAAGAATTATCATGAATGCTGTTCAGGTTTATAACTAGAAACTTTACATAGAAAGACAACTTATGAAACGGAAGGCAAACAAATGTGAAGATGGTTAAACTGTAGACAGAAATACTATGTGCATAAAATAAGTATCTGGCTATGGGCAAGTGTTGCTTGCGTGCTTATTGTGATAATGTGGTGTGTCTACAGTAACAACAAATGCACAAATTTTTAAGTTCAAAGTTATAGGGATTGTGGCCTTTTCTGTGGTGTCAAGCTGTGACCTAGTCCCTGTAATAACTGAATCTTTTCGGCTAAACTTTGAACGACCTTGTACTTGGAAAATGTTTTTAAATCCCGTTTAGTCATTATAGTTGTTTAGCAGTTAATCCAAGTATATTGTTTTTTAAGTAAGGTTAGCTTCTTGTTGCCCATGTGTAATAGGGAACAAACGGTCAAGGGGACAATGATAAAAATATTAGGAAACAGAAGAAAACTAAAAAAGACAGTTATTAAAAGGTGGGGATGTGGAAAAAGTGAAGGCTACAGATTACGTACTGACTGGATAATTTAAGGGAAAAAAGAATTAGAAACCCCTCAAAGCAAAGAAAAAGGTAAAAATGTAATGTTAAAATTATGACAGCATGGTCATTATGGTTAAATGAGCAACACACAAAGATAAATAATTGAAAGTGTAAGATCACAAATATGAGATGATACAATATACAAGGAGTGATGAACAACAACAAAAATTATAGAGGATGTTCTAAGAAGAGACATGGTATTGATCAGGTAACCGTTGAATCTCCTTACATTTCCAGGTAACTGGACAGAGAATACTCAAATGTGGTCCCTCACCTCCAGATTTACATTTGTAATTGCGCAGATAATAATTGCAGTCATAATAAAAATACTTCTATATAAAATTATATAAAAATTTATATTTTGGCCTTGAGTAGCATAGTCACTTTCTTCTTCTGAGAAGGGACTCTAGAGCTCAATGTGCTGCAAAACCCAATTTTCACAGGCAAAGCCATCACCAAGGGTGCTGGATTCTTTCTGTCAGGGCCACAGATGGAAGGATTGGACATTTTAATGTATAATTCACAAGATATGTAAACCTATCTTTGCTTTTCTGCATGCACACACAGTAAGAACTTTATTTCCTGTCAGTGGTACATTCAGGGCAACTTTTCCAAAATCTGTGCAAAATTTACAATGGAGGGGAAAAGAAAACATACTTCTATGTAAAAACATGTATGCTACTCCTACAGCAGGATACTGACACTGGTGAAATGCAATTCAACTGGTGCTTATTTCCAGGCTAAAAAAATACCCTGACCTCATGTTTCAACTTTTTTCTTCATTTGTTTGGGAAAAACTCCAGTCTTTTTATGAGTATTTTGCTTCCCATGTAGGGTCCAGGAAACATGCAAAGATTTGCTTTGGCAACACTGTTTAACTCTTTATTTCAAAACCAAGTACTCCGCATGTCCTGACCTTAAATCCAGTACATTTACATCCCAGCACCAGCCCAAATATTTCATGTACTGTAACAGTTAGATCTTCCACACCTTTCTTAGCTTTCAGTTGTAGGCTCTCAAATCCAACTCTGGAAATAATAAATCTGAATAATCTTCCTGTGCAAGAGACAGTCTGGGTGCTTGTGCACCCAAAAGCGCTATCAAGACGTACTCTAGAACCAGGCTTCTCTCAATCCGCAAATGTCAGTACCTAATTCGGAGAAAAGAAAAAAAAAAAATCCAAAAAGGCACGCTACATCTTGCTAAACTAAAATATGCTGGCGCCTTAGCACCCCGCAGCAGAACACCCAGAAATACTTGCACCATTCACGTGCAGATCTCTAGTATCACAACAGAGACTTGAGACGACTCTAGGTGTTCCGACGGCTCAGGAAGGGCTGAAATCTGCTGGATTCCCAGGCATTTGCAGAACCCTGCGCTCAGCACCTTGGCTGGGCAGCAGCTGTTCCTGTATCGTGAGGGTAAAACAAGGCTCAACTCCCACCCTCGGCAGGAGCTCATACAGCCTGCCCTCTCACAGTGCCAGTCCCTGCCGGCGAAGAATGTGCTGCTTTTACATCCCCTACACCCGGACCGAGCGCCTGGCCGGCCCTGCCCGCGCCACAAGGACGGGCCCTTAACAGCTCTCCTCACCGACTGCGCCTCGCGCGGGAACCGGCCGCCGCCTCAGGCAGGGCGCATGCGCGGCCCTGCCGCCCGGGCGGGCAAATTCAAACCTGCCTCTCGCCCCTTCTCTTTGTCGGGCTAGCAGTTGCGCTGACGTCATTGCACCGCGTCCTTCTTCTCTGCGGTTTCCGGCGCTCGCCCGTGCGGTAAGTGCAGCTGAGAGGGGGAAAGTTTTCGTCTGTGTGGTTCACGGCACCGTTTCTCTCCCCTTTCCCTCAGAAGCGGGCGGGCAGGCCCTTTCCGCACCCTCTCCGCCAGGCGCTGACCTTCTTCTCGCCCCCCTGCGGAGGGGGCGAGAGGCTCTCACCACCACCGCGCCGGCGATGGCTTCGGGGCGAGCGGAGGCGGCGGCACCGCGGGTGGCAGAGCTGGAGGAAGAGCTGCGGAGCCTGGCGGAGGAGCTGAGCCGCTGCCAGGTACCTGAGAGCGGGGCCGTCCCCTCCGGGCGCGGCAGTGAGGGTCAGCCGGGAGCGGCGCGGCTGGGGTCGGGCGGGCACGTCCCGCTCTCCGTTAGGCCTCTTCTCCCCACAGCTCGGAAGCTCCGCGTCCCGCGTGTGCCCGCGGGGTCGCGTCCCGGTTCCGACGGACCCGGAGGGCGAGGTGGGTAGCAGGGCCCCGGCCGCCCGGCCCGTGTGGGGCAGAAGGGCCGGGTGGCCGCCGCGGCGGGTCCCCGGGCGGGCGGGGGCGGCGGGGGGATTAGCCTCAGCGTCCACCGCGCCTTTGGCGGGCGTCACATGGCGCCGGGGGGGGATGCGGCGCCCACCTGTTGAGCGGCGGCGGTGACGGCGGCGGTCCCCGAGCCCGGCATGGCGGCCCCGGAGCCGCTGTGGAAGCGGGAGTCCCGTGCGCGCCGGCGTTCAGCGCCGCGAGGTGAGTCAAACCGGCCCCGGGCTCGTACTGTGGCTTAAAAGCAAGTACTTGGCCTAAAAAAGATTCTTCTTTCTCCCCTCCCCGGCCCCCGCCGCCCCAAGCCACCGTTTATTTGCTTGATGTGTAATGTGAAGAGTATCGAGGTGCTGCCTTGTGCAACTCCCGGAAAAATGAACAAACGGAGGGGTTTTATAGACATGTAGCTGTTGAAGGAGCCTTTAGAAGTCATTTGATCTCTCCCCCTACCTTGCAACAGGATTAAGTATACCCAAGCTGTTCCTGGGAAGGAGGGCTTTATGAATAATTGACGTTGTACTTCCAAAATTTGCCCCAGACTATCTCCCTGTGACCTCCCTTCACAGGTACACTTCCCTCATTTTTCCAATTGGTCGTTCATCGCTTATGTTTGGTACATAAACACATGAGTGAAGCTGCACTTCTACGCTAATTCTCTGCCAAACAAGTGTATTACACCTAAAGGATACAGCAGAGAGGAAGGTGACATCTAATGCTGTGGTTGCTTTCTAACTTGCTTCCTGGTAGCCAAAACAGTATTTTCTTGTGGGACGTGGTCTGGTTAAATCTACGAAGGCCTGGGCTGATGTAGTCGTATCTGTGAACAGCAAATAGCTTCTGTGTGTGTTAGTAGCGGTTTGTTGCTTCAAGCAGCATTGGTACACCTGGCAGCTGGCACTGGATTTCAGCTGTGGGTAGAATCCAGACTTCTTGCAAAAACTTGTTGCATAGGAGAAGTACAGGGAGAGGGAGCTGTCAATAAAAATCCTGTTTAGAAATACTGAACAATGAATGGTTTGGGCACAACTTAAATGTCTTGTGGGAGAAGTTTAGAAAACTGTTTATAATGATAATTTAGTTAGTTTCCTCTTCTTGGTATGCAGATGTGCAGTATTAGACAAAATTTGGTGAAGGCAGAAGGAAGGCCCTGTGCCCTGCTCATTTGCTAGTTGAACATAAATTATATATTACTAAAACCTAGTAGTGTAAAATATTTTTGAAGAGCATTATAAATAATAGAAACTTTGAAGTAAACAGTACAAATCTGAATTTCTAATCACTTTGATAATGTAACTTGATGTACACAAATTGTAGTTAAGTATCTGATTTCCCCTTTAGATTCATTCAGTTACATGTGCATTTCTACTTGCTCTGTGATGAGCCCATTCCAATCATTTTGAAGTCAGCAACGAGAAAATATTTTAAAATATGTTTCTTTTAAGTCTTATGCATATTATCTTGCCATTCTTGTATCTTTGTCTTGTATCTTTGTCTTGTATCAGATCAGATAGTTTTCTGGGAGGTGAGCAAGTGAAAAAGAACATGAAAGTGGTTCCTGCATTTGAAAACAGAACTCAGTCAATGTTCTGCAGTAATCTTTCCAGGTCTAGGTAGAATCCAATACATGCATCCTTCCGACAACAGGGGATGCGTGTCTTCAGGATTTATTTCAGGTTATTAAAATAAAAAAGAAAGTGAAGCAATACTCTATAAGCAGAGGTTCTTCTCTGAAAGCACTGCAGAGCAGACATCTGCATGCTTTACCATTTTAATAATCAATCAATAAATGTAGACAGACGTGTTGAAGCATGTGTATGTTATGTAAAGAAGGGGGAAACCAGATTTTAATGAGTAAAAGAGGTGATAACCTAGGCAATTATGCAGCTTTTCCAAAATAGGTTTTAGCTAAAATAATTAACCTTCCTTTAAGTTTTGTGAAGTTACTCTGAATGTGGATGGGAACTCAAATAGGTGTCACTACGATTCTTCAGCTTGTTTAAAAGTCAACTGATAAGATTATTCAGGAATGGCTAATCCATTTTAAGTTCATATTTGATAGGAAAACTTTGTGCAAAGACAAGCCATTTGAAAACATAAGTATATATGGGCAATTTTAATGCTGTGCTTTTCTAATTTCTTCATGGTTGAAATACAAAGTTTTTACTGACCAACTAATTATTTTAGTGGAATTATATTTCATCTTCTGCGATTTCCTTAGTTTCATTTGGATGTAAGATCTTTGGTTCTTGTCTTAAGTTGTCACCTGGTCTTGTTAATCAGAATCGTGAAACTTTTAAGTTGGAAGGGACCTCTTGAGAGCATCTGTTCCACCCCACCCTAGAGCAGATTGCCCAGGACGGCGTCCAGTCAGGTTTTGAGTATTTCCACAGCTGAAGACTGCAACCCCTCAAGGCAGCCTGTGCCAGTGTGTGAAGACCCTCACAGTAAAAGTGTTTCAGCTTCTATTAAGATTTTCCTTGTCTTCTGTTCTATTCTGTTGAGTAGGGTTATCTCTTTTGGAGACTACCTTAGCAGGCATTTTGGATAGAAATGTTATGTAAATGTCTTTAAAAAAGACATCAGTGAGAGGGTGTTAGCTTTTAATGCAGCAGCTGGTTAAAATTGCCTAAGTTGTTTTTTTTTCTTTTTTTTTCTTCTGAATATTGCAATCACAGTCACGTAAACTGCACTTCCAAAACAGACTTCCCAACTAACAGTGTACCAGAACTAAAGGACTAGCCTTAAGTATTTGTTTAGGTATTAGCCTTTTGGATAATTTTTTTCCAAAGAAAAAAAAAAATCCCATTTATCAAATGATTGAGGCTGAAAGTTTTAATTGGTTCTAGGGAACACTAAACAAGGTTATAGAAACAGGGATGTATCTATCCAACAGTTACTTATCACCAGAATAAAATATGCCATGTTTTTTTCCTACTTCTCCACACCTCCTTGGGACTGTTACATTCGCTGTCATATAAACTGCACTTCCAAAACAAAGTCTCTCCACTGGGAACTGGAATCCATTGGTGATATGGAGTCCATTGGCTAAATATACAGAAGCCTTCTCTGGCTAATGAAGCTCCTGAGTCTTAGTGGAACTATTGTGCATGCTAGCTTTGCTCTAACCACAGGTATTCCAGGCATCTGCTTTTGGCTTTTGCCTCTTTTCTGCAACAGGATCTTGGAGTAGCTGACCCTTTTTCTATCTGGGATAGTGGCTTTGTGTTCAAACAGAGGTTCTTTTTCTTCTTCGTGTTTATTTTGTCTTTTAAGGTAACACTTCCCACCAAGTAAGGGTGCCTACAGAGCCAAATATGATATTTTGAAGATTCCCTTTTTTTTTTCCTCTCTTCTTTTCTAAAGCTAAGATTCTGTTGGTAAATCTTCACCTTGGCAGCTTAGGTTTGCAGTATTTGATATTTTCTTTAATATTCCTAAAAACATTGAGGGAGCTTCAGTCATAATAAGGGAGATCTTGGAGGGCCTGTTAAAAGCACAACAATTTTGTTGCGGTCACTCTGCAAAAACTGATGTTGTTTTGTAATTCTGTGATGAAATTTGCAAAAATGAGAAAGCCAAATCAAGAAAATAAGTCCAAATCTCCCAAATTTTCTACTGAGGAGACTTGTATAAAGCTGAGAAAGTAAAAAATAAATCTGAAGCATGTTTGCCTCTCTATTATGCTGTTTTGGTGAAATTATTGTGTCTGCAGTAGGGAATTGTATAATTATGTTGATAATCATTTAATAAATGACTTCTAATTTCAGTGCTCCTCTTCTCTTAATTTTACTTGAGAATTACTTGAGTAATTGAGTAATTTTCCTGAAAAAAACTGGAAAGGAAACGTGTTTGGTTTTTTTTTCTAATTTTTTGTTTCCTTTGGGACCTTGTTCCATTTTTGTGACTGGCTTGACATTGTTGGGGGGCAGTGGAAAGGCAAAGATGAAACAGTAAGTTATGACACTGGTCATATATGGACCAGTTATGACACTGGTCATATCTGGTCTCTGTTACTTGCTTTAACTGCTGCATATTTTAAGGTTTTATACTACTGACTACCACCTTAATATCTCAAGACCCTTCCATTGAAAATCTTCAACACCTATGTTCTCACTAATCCCTAGAGTTTTTGGCTGCGCACGGTGTTCAAAAGATCTGGCATGTGTTTCACTCCCATCTTGTTTTCTCCTGTGATTCTGTATTTTTTGGAGGGCAGATGGAGGTGCTGTTCTTGCAAGCACAGTTGCTCTGGTAAAAGAAATCAGAGTGGTTTGTTTGTTTCTACTTTTTTTTTTTTTTTTTTGTAAGGGGAATGATTTGCTGTATCTCTGGAAGCTCATTCTGAGTGGAGTTTCTGGGCTAAGAGTGTTTTTCTTTAGAGATATGTTTTCTCTTTAATCTTGTGCATTTCTTTAAATCACGTGGCGACTCTGTATTTCAGGAATTGATTTATAGCATATTCTGTGGTTGGTTTCTTGCACTCCTTTTGTGGAAGATACTTCATTTGGTGCAAAATAATGTGCATTCCTAAAGGAGAACATACATATTTGGTGTCCTAGCTCTCAGTCTCTTAACTGCTGAACTACAGATGCTTTCATGCCCCCTCTTCTGTAACTAAAAAGATAGGAGAGGTTCTTTAAAATATCATGTGGTGGGAAACTTCATCAAATCCTGACTTTGAACAAGACAGTGTGATTTGAGACTGGGTTTTCCACATGCAGTTGAGCGTCTTATGTTGCTGGAAATACAGAGGGTTAGAAGAAGCAAGCACATCCTCTGTTTTTGCTTATGCTATTGGTGATATTCACAAAAGGACTTTGGTTTGATTAGTTTCATTTCATGTTTTCCAGCCTAGGATCTCTTTATTTATTTGCTGAAAGTGCTGTTTTGGGTTCAAACAAGTGTCTTAATAATTTACCCATTATTAGTTTAAAAAAACGTAGCAGTCTTAATTTTATTCATTGCAGCTTTGATTTCAAAGGTAACATGGCATCTCTTGCTGCTAAAATAAGGTGCTATTTTCCTAATTGAGGACTTCCTTTCTAACTTTGTGGTTCTGCAAAAACTAAGAGTACCCTGTCTTTTTTTTCCTGCAGTTATATATACGGTTTTTAGGGAGCTCTTGTTAGTGTTATCTTATGTGCTTTTCCTGTCAATGATGGTTATAATGCCTACTCCTTTGCTATGTTAGGAATTTATAGGTCTATATAGCTGTGGCTAAGTAACAGGTCTCTCAAGAGTACACTGTTGCATGGTACAGTTTATCTGCACAGTTTATGCCCCTGACTCAGAAGGTACAGTCTGTCAGCTGCCAGTGATCTGCAGACCATAACCTTTAGTCAAACAAACCATACTGCTGCTTTTGTGGTTTTCAGTTTACAAATGCAGGTTATAGATCAAAAAATAGAAAATTCTCCATTATTCAAAAAGTTAGGAACTGATCAGTAATCTGTCTGTAAGTGTTCTGCTGCAGCACATTTGCTGGTAGAATTTGACAGTTTCTGTGAAAAGAGATCTTCTGTAGCTGCTGTTACTGTTGCTTTTCTTCATTGTCAGGGATTGGAGAGAAATCTGTAAGAATGGACTATGTGTATCCGTAAGTGTTTTTGGGTAGAAGAGAAACAAGGAAGGTAGGCTGTTACTTTGTGGAAAGTGGGATGGCAAGGGCTTCAGCTGCTGCTGGCTTTGTTTCATGTTTTATGTTTCCTGCTTACTGTGAAAGCTGTGCATAGACCTGTTCTGGTCTCCATGTCTTATTTCATACTGTCTTTGCAGAAAAAGAGCAGTACTTTGTGGACAGCTGAATTGTATTGTTTTGATCACTTCGTGGGCCATGGAGGGATGTAAAATATTTTATTTGGTATCACTAGCACTGATAACAGATAGGACTGCTATAACAAACTCTGATTATGAAAAATATTTCGTTAGCTGGAAAAACAGATGCATTCTTTCATTCTGAACCAATTTAATATCCCGGACACCCATTCACCCATTGAAAAATCTAATGTAGCCATTATAACATTGATTTTTAAGTAGTTTTACCCCCCCCCTTTATTTACAAGTAAATATGAAAAGGTATTAAATAACAAAACATTGCATTGTTTCATGATACATAAATAACTATTTGAGATGCATGTTGATTGTATTTATTAGAAAAGTTAAATCAATAGCTGAGAATTGAAACTAATATTAAATTTAAAAAGCCATGGTTCTTCCTTAGCAATGTGTTTTTATGTTGACTTCGTTCTTATTCTTCTGACTTTGTGACCAAAATTTACATGTTTGTGAATGACCAGTATGAGAATTTGAGTGTATTATTATTTCTTTTGGATGAATTGTTGATATCCATACTGTTCTTTCAAAATGGGGCAAAGTGTTTAATGCTCCCATTTGTTTAATACTGATTTCTTTTATTAGTGATTAAGCCAAGACCACATATTTATTGGTGCCAAGGGATGCCAGCTGTTTAGTGCTTTGGGTGCTTTGCTTGTTATTTTATACTTTTATATTTTGCTGTAAGGAGTCTAAATCACATGAGTCTGGTTAGTACAGGTGTTGTTAATAAAGGCCTTAGTCTTTATGTATTCTAGACAGAAGTAGTGTTCTTAAATAGCTAAGGTTTTTTGTTTTCTTTTGCTTGTTTTACTTTTGACAGATTTTAGCTAACCAGAGTGAATTTTTGCATACCTGGTCTTTCCTTCTGAAAAACACTTGTTTGGAATATTTGTGTAAAACTGAAGATGACCTGAGAGCGAGATTTAAAAAAAAAAAAAAAAGTATTTTTGCATTTAATAAAGTAGTTACCTATTCACAGTACGTCTGTGTGCAAATATTTCAAATTGCCCCCAGCATGTGAGTGGGAATCTGAAATTTGGTATAGAGATCATAGTCATAGAACAGTTTGGGTTGGAAGGGACCTTCAAAGATCATCTAGTCCAACCCCCTTGCTGTGCACAGGGATGTCTTTCAGTAGATCAGGTCCCAGCCTGGACCCTGGAGGGATGTCACTCGTTACTGGATTTGGACATTGAGCCATTAACTGTAATTCTCTGGATGGGGCCATCTGCCCAATTCCTTATCCATCTAACAGTCCATACATCAAACACGTATCTCTCCAATGAAGTGGCAAGAATGTTGTGGGGGACTGTATCAAAGGCTTTACAGAATCTAAGTAGATGACATCCGTAGCTCTTCACTTGTCCACTGATGCAATCACTCCATTGTGTAAGGCCATTGGATTAGTCAAGCGCAATTTGCCCTTGGTGAAGCCATGTTGTCTTTCTCTAATCACCTCCTTGTCATCCTTATGCCTTGATACAGCTTCCAAGAGGATCTCTTCCATGATTTTACTGGGCACTGCGGTGATGCTGACTGGTCAGTAGTCCTCAGGGTCCTCCTCTTTTTAAAAAAGGGTGCAATATTCCCTTTCTTCCAGTCACTTGCAACTTTGTCTGACTGCCATGAGATAGGCATGAGTGGAAAGTATCTTTTATGGGAACAACAAGATACTGCTGTTTCTCAAGAAAGGAATTTGAGTTTTACGTGCAGAGAAGTAGGGTCTTGTAATATTTCCAACTGCACTGAGGATGCCTCTAGAACACCCTGAGATGTCTACGTTTACCATGTAGTTACAAATTCAGCCTGGAGAAGCTGTAGCAGGCCTGGTTTTCCCATCAAACTATATTTTGGTTCAGGAGGAGGTATGCTGTTCTTAGAGAATGACTTAAGATAATCTTGTCCTTGTTATTACGCATGCACTGTTTCAACTATTTCAGGTACTGTTTAGCTCATGACTTAGAAGGTATGCAAATATTTTCCTATTTGTCCACAATTTCACAGGATTTGGAAAGTACTACAAAGTCATTTCAGGCAGAGTTGACCTGATGGACCCAAATTCCACTTGATTAGTGTTGTGGTTTCAGCCCAGCTGGTAACAAAGCACCACGCAGCTGCTTGTTCACTCTCCACCCCCAGCCATGGTGGGATGAGAAGAAAATTATAAAGGCAGGCTTGTGGATCAAGATAAGGACTGGGAGGGATCACTCCCCACTTACAGTCACGGGCAAAAGACAGGCTCAATATGGGGAAGAAACAAAATCAATTTAATTTACTACAAATCAAATTAAAACAAGGGTAATGAGAAGTAAAACCAAACTTGAAACACCTTCGCCCCACCCCTCCCTCCTTCCTGGCTCAACTCCACTCCTGGTTCTCTCTACCTCCTCCCTCCAGCAGCGCAGTGGGACAGGGAACATGGGTTGGGGTCAGTTCATCACACGTTGTCTCTGCCGCTCCTTCCTCCTCCTCGGAGAACTCCTCACTCTTCCCCTGCTCCAGCGTGGGGTCCCTCCCATGGACACAGTTCTCCACGAACTTCTCCTGCATGGGTCCTTCCCATGGGCTGCAGTCCTTCATGAACTGCTCCAGCATGGGTCCCTTCCACGGGCCAATCTTCAGGCACAGACTGCTCCAGTGCGGGCTTTCCCATGGAGTCATGGCCATCTTGGGGGGCATCCCCCTGTTTCGGTGTGGGCTCCTCCCCAGGCTGCAGGTGGGCATCTGCTCCCCCGCTCCCCTCCATGGGCTGGGGGGGGACAGCCTGCTGTCTCACCACGGGCTGCAGGGGCATCCCCTCCTCCGGCGTTCTTCCTCCCCTCCTTCTGCACTGACCTCGGTGTCTGCAGAGGGGTTCCTCTCACATTCCGATGCCCCTACTCACTGCAGGTTCCCCTTCTTAAATCTGTTCTCCCAAAGGTGCTACCACCATCACTGATGGGCTTGGCCTGGGCCAGAGGCGGGTCCCACTTGGAGCTGGCGAAGCTTCTAGCAGCTTCTCACAGGAGCTACCCCTGTGGTCCCCTCCCCCACTACCAAAAAAATCATGCCACACAAACCCATAATAATTAGTCATGGTAGTTTGGAGTGAATATACCCAAATGTATGTGTATGGTTATATTGTCTGTAAAATAAAACTACTTGTGCATTCCTGTGTTCTTGAATGCATTGAAAATCACAAATGCGTTGTTATTATATTAATCCAGAGCATTATATTTAAACCAAAGCTATGAGGCTGCTGCTGAAACTTCTAGACTGTCCTGTGCTCTCAAATAAGTGATTGAAGTCTTAAAATAACTCTCAGAATTGTAGCACTTCCAGAAAGCAGTTATGTGACCTAGAAAATTCATGTCCTATTCCATTCTCTGCATCTTCCATCCAAATTACTTCAATGACTATGGTTAGTTTTAATTGAAGTAGTTTAGATATTTATATCTTGAAATGAAAGCTCACAGATGAGTTATCCTGTCCTTGATCTATAAAGGGATTAAAGCAAACCCTTACCTCTGGAACTGAACCCGTTGCTTTCTCCTATCCTCTCCTCTTTGAAAACAATTCTTACATCAACCAAGTGTTAAGTTTTCAATGTTGAGTACTCAGACAAAAGCAATTGTCGGTGTAACAGTTGTAACAGTGAATGAAGGCTTGGAGAGCATCCTGACTGTGCATTCACCAAAGAGCAAAGGAAGTAATTTACTTCTAGATATTCAGTCAGGGTGGCATGGCATGTCATAGGTCCATGTGTATCTGATAACTTCTCTCTACCATTTAACATATTTATTTCTGTCCTGTCCTCCTGTGATGGTACTGATCTGACTTCTGTGATGTTAATTCATTGACTTATGTCATGACGGGCCAGGAAATATCTTGTATTTCTTGTCCATTGATGCCACAATGAGTCAGTTATTTATGTCAATTAAGAACGTGTAATAACATTCAGTTAAGTGCATTGCTGTCTTTTTGTCACACTGATGGACTAATCTGAGAGTCTGTTTATGAAATCATGTGTAATGACAGCATCTTTTAGTGTAAGTCATGTAGTATTTTTGCTTAGACCACTATTACTGCAGCAACATTCTAATGCGATAACATTATATTATTTTTATGGTGCCTGTTTGCTTTCAACAGAGTTCTGAGTGAGGATGCAGTCTCTTGGATGGGGGTATGTGTGTTTATATATCTACACACAATTTTTTATATTCCACATCTATGTGTAAGTAAAGCAGTATACTTTATTTTTCCATTTTTGTTTCAAAGGTATCTTTGTTGCCAAAACTACCAACAGAGACAAGATAACAGGAAATTCTTTAAATAGAAAATTATGGCACGAAGATATGTTAAACTATTTTTCTAGTATCATGTAATTACATGTCGGTTGCATACCCCTTATACTGCAACATTAAGGAATTAGGGAGGAAGTGGGGAAGATAAACTTGTTTGCTGATGGCATCTATTTTGAAGCTATCAATCTGGTTGGGTCACATACAGCCTTCTTACAAATCTCTAGCTGGCAATTAGATGTAACAGCGTATACTGTATGTGAGTGACTTTTGTGAACTTGAAAATAACCTGATGTTATCTTTAGAGCCTGGTGTGTATAAGGCACTAAGTATTCTTGTGACGTACTGATCAGTCTTACCTCCTAGTGACTTTTTAGGTTGTTGAAAAATGTAGCACCTCAGAGAGAGTTTCTGTAAAGTGTAGTATTCTGTACTGTGACCACTCAGCAGGACTGGATGGGTTGTAGAGGGAATACCTCTTATTTAGGAATATAATACGTGACTGGAAATCACAAAGAAGCACTGGCACAGCAGGATCAAGAGAGTATGCGCTGGCAGCGTACAACTGTAAGTTTAAAAGTGTTGTGCGACATCAAGAAGCAAGCCTGTCACTTGCATATAAAGCGTATATGTCAGCTTGATTAAAGGCTTGAGCTCTTTAGTCAGAAGTATACTAGATATTAGGGGAGTCCAAAACAATCCATATTGACAATTGTCTCGCAGGTGTTTCAATGCTTACACCAGCCATGTTACTTCATGCTTTTTATTTTCTTCTCCATTCCATGAAGTATTTTTCATTTCCGTACAAATTCTTCCAGCCTGACGGTCATGTGTATTTCACTTTGTATTGAAATACTTTGTAATACAGAAAATTGTCAGTATCTGATTATTATAGAGTTCTTACTAGAAATTAACAGTAAACCAATAGCTCCCTCTGTCCTCCCAACTGTTTCATTTTCCCTTTTGGGGGTATCTACTGATTAAAAAAGTAAAATCAAGAGTTTGTGTCCTGTACTTTTCTAGCAAATATCAGGGGGTGCGGAGGGGGGTGGGCAGGGAAGATGTGGTTGTTTAGATTTTGTTTTTCTGTTCTGGGGGTGTTCTCTTCCAGATTTCAGAAGATGGTATCTTCCTAATTAGTAAATAATAATTTGTAATGCTATAAAAATTTAAGGTATGATATGAACGCTACTAATAGTTAACATGCTTTGAAATAAATACAGTGGAACATCAAAAAAGAGTACTGATTTCAAACTGCAGGTAGCAGACGCTTGATGTATGAATTTACACTAAAGGAACAGGTTTTTCAGTTCATGCTTGTTCTCAACACAGTGCATGATGGACACGTAAACAAAAATTAAACCGACCTGTAAATTTAATAACCAAACTGTCCTGAAGGTATAGTTCCTGTGAGCAAAAAAAGAGAGATACTGCTTATGCTTTTGGTACTCTTCTCACTGCTAATTTAAAAGCTTTTCCTAGCAATTCAGAGTCATTACTTTAAAAGCCAGCTAATTATCCATGATAAAGCAGTGTAAAAATACTCAAAACATTCTATGTTTAGGTCACTTTTAAGTTTCTAATTCTGTGTTTAGGTCACTTTTAAGTTTCTATTAGACAAATAACTATGCAGTATTGATACAGTTTTACATAATTTTGATGTCAAATGTCCAGACCAGTATTTATGGTTGGATTTCTCTTCCAAAGGAAAGTAAATTGTTTTAATTTAAATACGAATATTTGTCTTTCCCTGCGTATAAGCCAGAGGGATTCATTTTGTGACTTACACTAATGTTTAATAAATTCACGACTTCGCTTGCAAGCAAATACTTTTGCTGTAGCTAGTCATGTTATATAACCTTTGTCAGTGGCTCATCTTACATTTGTCCCTGCTTCTGAGCTTGCTGCTACTAAAAATCAGTAAGGAAAATCCAGTTTGCTTTGCAAAGAACATGTTCAAGAACTAAGATACTCCTCATTTCTGTATGTCTTTCAGTAGGATAATGAACTACAATTACTTTCACTGTAGGCTGAGGGAAAATCCCACTTTTGGGGGGTTAGGCCATGTGCTCTGTCTTTTCTTTCATAATTCTTCAGTTCTGGAGTGCAAACTTGATCGCACGGTGAGCGTCTTTATCTGTCATTAGATGTGTTGTGAATAATCTTAGTTTTAATGAGTAATTTTTGCTAACTTTCTGTATTCTGCCTTGTGTATTTAAGTTCTCAGCTGTTCAAGGTACATTCTTGCTGATCTCTTGAGCTGTTAATGTACACTTGAGTAGGCTGAATGTTCGTTGGGTATGCTGAAGATTGATACATCCTAGGCCTTGACAGCTGCAATGTTTTCTGTGCCAACTTCAGACAGTCTAAGCAACATTTTTTTCGGAAGAAGTTGTTTGGCTCCCAAGACCATTCAGGGAACAGCCTTACCAAGTCCATTAATTGTGCCAAGAGCTTAAAAAGGCTGTTTAAACTTCTTTTTATTTTAAAACAGCTATAATTTCTGGCTAATACTCATTCTGTTATACAAAATGCTTAATTACTGATAGATTTAAATTAAACAGTTTTAGCTATTAAAATGTTGGGTGTGTTAAAGTGAAGAAAGTCACATTTTATGGCAACTTACCATTCATTGACGTTTTACTGTTTTATTGTCATAATGAGAAATTTTCTACATTTCCTTGTAAACTTTCTTTTTATGTAATTAAGTTCGCAGATTTTTAACTGAAGATGTTGTTTTATTTTTTTACTGGTAACAGGTATTTGAAGATGTATTTGTGTCCTTATTCTTCTGGCAGAGGTCCACTAGGGCAGGATGCTGCTTTGTTTTGTTTGCATTTACAGAAGTACAAATATGTAGTGAAAGGCATTTGTTGATTTAGATTAGAGTATCTCTTGATGTAATTACAGCACCGCTTTATAGTTCTGTGTGTGCTCACTCGTAGGTTACAGTAGTAACTTTAAATAGCAGTTCCTGCCATCATCAAAAATAAACAGCATTTATTGAAATGGCGTTGTTATGTAGTTCTGGAAATTCCAGTGATTTTTCACTTATTTCCAGATGACTTGGGAAGGTTTTTGTTTGTTTGTGTTTTTCTTTTTTTTTTTTTTTTTTAATGGACACCACTTAGCCTGTTCTGTTTAGCTGTTTGACATTTATTTAGTGCACACTGTTCACATTCAATATTCCTTACTGCAAGCAAGCTTTTTTATTTTTAAGTTAGGTTGGCTTTTTCATTCCTACTTCATCTACCGTTCCTTCAACACAGACAGAAATGTTGCAGAACTTACTTATGTAAGGAGTGGCAGTTTCACTGACATGCATACAACTTGGAGTTGATTTTACTCTTCCTTGGAAAGTAGTCTGTTTGTGAAATACTTATAGATGCTTTGAGGTTTATCTGAACTGTTTATTCAGTTAAGAGATCATTTGTACCTTAGTGTCTGTCTTCTCATTGGGAAGACAACTTAATGTTAATTGAAACTTTGTATTTTATGTATTATCAAAAAAGGTCAATTTCTGGGAGGCTTGGCAAAGGTTATGTAGAAACTAGATTGTCAGAAACTCAGTACATGCTGGATACTGTCACAACCCGTGCTGGACAGACCAGGGAGGGGTTGTGCTGAGCTCTGAATTCCCTCGGGCTAGATTAAGGTGAAGCAACACCAAATGATCAGTTGAATGTTTTATTTGTGGGAGAAGGAACCTGAACTTGGAAGGTGTAATGGTAGCTGGCGGGTTTTCTTACAACAAGAATTGTCATGAAACCGCGTCAGTAAACTGTGTAACACGTGGTAACCATATATGTCACTTCAGGTAAGACAATAAGGAGATCTCTCCTGTTGGGTCACGGGGTTCAGAGGGGACCTCCTTGCTTTCTAGACTTCTCCTCAGAGAGGAGCCTGCGGGGCGGCTGGATCCACTCCTAGTCCCAGGCTTGGTACAACGGTTTATGTCTAAAGGGATGAGGTGTAGGGATTATGGAAAAAAAGAGAGAGAGAGACAGACTGTGTCTAAAGGGATGAAGAGTAGGGGTTATGGGAAGAAAAAAGAGAGAGAAAAGAGAAAGATTTCACCAGCCCTGGGTGCAGTGTTGGTCCAGCCAGCCTAAGGGTCCAGTTCCGGAGGGTGCCCGCATGTGGGGCCTCAATTTGTTTCCTCTTATCATCTCTTTTTCCCTCCTTCAGGTCAGCACTTGAACTCATTAGGCTAATTAGATGTCATGTGCTGTTTGTGCTTCCATAACCTTTGGGAAGTGGGTTGGTGGGCTTGGGGGTCATTTGGGGAGTAACTTCTCCCTCCCTGCAGGTGTGACCGTTGTTTGACATTTGGTCAAACACGGTGACCTGCCCCCGAACTGCACGCCTAACCTGTGGTTCGGTTTGTTGTTATGCAGAACTTGCCCCACCACAATGTGTGAGACATTAACTGTTTCAGTCCCTCACATGTGGTGTTGCTATGCGGCCTTGCAAGCAACTTCCATTCCTTCCCTCAACTGCAAAAGCCAGGCCCTGGTCTCCATCACAGTGGGTGTTTGAGGCATTAACTCTGTCCAGTCTCTCATAGATACTCAGCAAAAATCACGGAAGGGATGTCAATATTTCCCTCTTGTATTGTACATAGATATATTTTGTACATATTTGTTCATTGGGAACAATTCAGTGTATGTTATTGTAGTTCTCCCTTTTTGTTGTTTTTTTGTAATGGAGAAATGCTGTGCTTACAAGTAGGTGTATCAAAGTTGTGCACTATTCTGTCTTCCTGTGATGCCTTGTGCTGTTCCCCAGCTGGGACCTGGAGTATGTAGGAACCTGCAGGGTAGGACAACAGGCAGCCACTGCTGCTTGTAGTGAGTCTTGTGATATTTGATAGTGCTTCTTGGAGTCATGCAGAACCCCAAGTGACTCAGCTCTTCTAGTAAATAAATAAATAAATAAGCAGAAAACCCAACAGCTACTTCTGTGGTCTTGTATATGTGACAGTAAGGGGAAAAGCTAAGGAAGCGTGATGGTAAGCAAATCCAAATCTTTAAACAGGCAAAGAAAACTGAACAGAACAAAGCTCGTGAGCTCATAAATCAGCATCCGAAACTTTGTTTGACTTAAGATTTTTGAGCATTTGCAGGTGGAATTCTGTTGGTACTTTGTTATATTTGGACTTCTGTGTGCTGTAATGACTTCATGGCCCTCAGACCAATTTATTAGTGATTTTAAGTAGTTTAAAAATACACAGTGAATTGTGTATTAAAGATACAAAAAATATTCACGCACTGTTATCAGTTCAGTTCTGCTCTCCGTATTGCTGATTAACTGAAAGATTTGAATTAAAATTATTTTAAAATTAGAGTTAGACATAGTTTATTGTATATAGTAGTTTAGTCCTCCATTATGATTCAAGATTTCTTTATACTCAAATTGGTGTCATTTAGAGTGTAAGAACTACTTACTGTCCTTCTAAATAATTGAAATCACATTTCCCTTGCTATTCTTTAGTGAGTTTTTGTTTGGCTTTGTGTTTTTTCTTTGCTGGGCTCCCAACATAAATACAAGATATTTTTAGATGTTAAAAATGCTCTGAATCTGTGTTCTGTATAGATCCTAATGCTTTTTGGAAGCCTGCAGTGTTTTTTCCAAATCTGAAAAACATTTTTATTTTTCATTCTGTTTCTGCCTGAGAAGAAGCAGTAGGTCATGCCTGGTTCACCATGTACACACATGGTAAGGCATTTTCGGGAGACGGTGGCTTTTTTGAGAGCACATGAAAAAAGTGCACACTTTTTTATAGTCTTCTAGACTAGATACATAGAAATCCAGTATATTAAGTGGCAGAAGGTGATAGCACACAACATGACATTGTACTTTTTTGTTTTTTTTAAGGTGATAGTCATCTGCTTGGTCTGAAGTGTGTAACCTAATTAATATGATGCTTGCTGTTTGTCTTTTAGCTTAACTCCTAGCTGAAAGTGAACTTATTTTTAGCACTTCTACAGAATAAAGACTTGGATACTGATGTGAAGTCATTTGAGTTCTTATTTGTATGATGTATGGCTTAGTTTTGGTGTTATCTTCAAAAAGTGAATGCAGTCATGCACCATAGTGCATCATAATCCAGTTAGTTACTGTTTGCTTGCATGCAGCAGGGTCACTTGCAGTTTTGAAAAGAGTCCTTACTGCTAACCCAATTTGGTTAGAGAAAGGTGATGTTCCTTTCAAGCGTTTTTAAAAAACAGTTTGTGCACCATTTCTTTCTACACACTTTTTTTTTTTTGTTAATTGTTCGGTTTTGTTTGGAAATAACCCAAAACAAAGTCTCCCTGTCAACACTTGAAAAGTTGTGTACATCCTACAAAGGCGATTAGATGAAATTTCTCTGGTTTTATGAAAGACAACCTTTTTCTTCTGTAGTCCAGTTTGAATAAGCTGATAATAGTCTTGCATTATAAGATCCTTGTGGCCAGAGCCTTTGTTTTATTTACTTTCTAACACTATCGGAAAGCTAGTTGGATTTGATAGTGGTGTGCATTCTTACAGTAGGTGGGTGAATTTTTCTGGGTTTACAGCAATACCTTGATAAGGCATCAAATCTCCATAAAGTTTTCTTCCTTGCTTGGCTGAAGCAGTTGATGGCATTTAAAGATTTAAATAAATGTAAACTAGAAATTACAGTAGTTGAAAGAGGAAGATATTTTTTAAGCCAACAATCATAAACACCCTCACTTACTTGCTCAGCATTTTTCTTAAGTTTTCTCTTAAGTTCAGCATTGTCTCACTTCTCTAAGCAATTTTAAAATTCAAAATATGTGCATTTCTAAATTTGAAAGAAAGACACATCAGAACTTTTAAAAAAAAATCTTTGAGGCTTTCCTCATAAATCATGGAGAAAATAGGCATAACCATCTCTCCTATTTCTTCTATAATCATTGTTAAAGTTCATTAAATCCATAATTCAATGTATTTGGCTGTTGTGGTATTCATCTTGATAAAATAATTTAGACTCAGTACACTGATAAATCTTGATAAAAGCCTGCTAGCTTTAGAGAGATCTTTTGATTTCATATTGAAGATCGTTGTTGTCTTGTTCTGAAGAAATAGAAGCATTAAGATGGAGTGATTGCCATGCGCTGGAACTGATAATTGCTTGTAAAGTTTGCTTCCTAGAAGGCAAAACTGATCAGGAGCAAATGAAAAGAAAATATAGCAAAACCAGAAAAAGCTATTTCTGTTCCTGAGATTTACTCTAATCATAAAGTATGTGGTCCTTATTGACTCTTGTGAGCCCTGTCATACTTGTAGTCTGTTGAGCTGTTTTTTGTCTTAGATAGCCATTGTTTTTAGCTGTTTCAAGTCATGGGCTCACAGTACTGTAACTAAAGGTGCAATCTGTTCATAAAAAATGAGAAAGAAGAAATTAAGTGGGAAACCTATGAAGAAACCAAACAGTGGAGGTAAAGATAGGAACTCAGGTCTTCTGTTTCATTTGATAATCAGGATTAAGCTAGAGTTGTGCAGAGATGAGATGAGATACTGTGTGGTTTGTTTAGCGATCTTAGTGAGGTTCTGGTTGACTAATGATACCTGCCCTATCTTAGTAGATTAGGTTCCAGAAGCTTGGGAGAAGAAGGAAGCAGGGAAATGAATAGCTGTAATAGTGTTGGTTTTCATTTTAGGTCGTATGTTGTCCTCATGCAAATTCTATTTTCTTTAACATTCAAAAACTAGTAAAAGGTAGACTAAGCTACACTCCGTGATTTTTACCTGTTCAGTAGACATAGCTGTGAATATGATGGTTTTGGCTTATTGATACCTATTTTTATGTTAGGCTGCTTTTAGCAGGTTTGGTCTTAGTCCAGTCCATGGTTTATGTACATATGTTTTCTTACCGTTCTTCTTGTCTTCACCTTTTGCTGATTTCCTCGCCCCGCCCCTGAATTTTTTATATATTTAACACATTATGGTTTTAGTTTGTAACATAACTACATCAATATTGGTGCTTCCAGTAATAAAACTCTATTGGAATAAAAATACACCAGTGCAAAATAATAACTTATGTGTAGCAGAAAATACAGATCTGGAAAAAGCTTTTAGCTGACTTCTAGTTTTCACAAACTTTAAGTGTATTTCTAAAGAACATTGTTTTCTTGCTCTCACTTGAGAGTTTCTTCAGAAGCTTTTATATAATGCTCGTTAGCTGAGCATATGTTAGAAGACTGATTTACTGTCTGTTTTGAAATAAAATCTGAGCTGCATATGGTGAAACTTAATGTTGAAGCATGTATTCCAGGATCAATGTTTATTAATAGAAATTGTCCTGCTGCTAGAAATACCAGTACTGGATATAGCAAAAGGCAGCCTTTTTTGAATAATGTTTATTTCTGCTGCCTTATGTCACATTGTGTACTCTTTTATTGTTGGTTATAGGTCTTTGTCTTCCTTCAAAATTCTGTATGGTTAAAACTTTGTTTATTCAAGAGAACTGTTTGCCATGTTTTTTTATTCATGGGACAGTGAGAAACTTGGGAATTCTCACTAGAATAGAGGTGGGTTTTTTGTAATTGCCTTTTGAATATGCACAGTGTAACATTTTTGTCTATAAAAGGTGTAGCATACGTTTAATGTATTTTTGTCTTTTTTTTCCTGCTTCTAAGGCTGATAAAGAATTTGTGTGGTCTCTGTGGAAACATCTCCAAATGTCAAGTCCAGATCTTACTCAAGCTGTCAGCTTGGTTGTGGAAAGGTAAGTTTCAAGATTTAACATGATACAAAAATGGAAAAGAAACAACCCTCCCACTGCTGATACCATATTCTTTATCTTTTTAGTTGAGAACTATGTAGGATTTTGAAAATGTGTTACAAAAATTCCATTGTTAAATTTTGTCAAGAGTACCTAGAATATGTTGCAACTTTCCTTTTCTGGTATAAGTTGATGTATACTTGAAAATGTGTTTTCACTGAGATTGCTGTGCTGCAGTTGAATTCAATTTTGAAATTATAATTACTCTGTTTTTCTGTCGAAAGAGCAAGAGGCGGCAAATGACATTTTCTGTTGTCATAAGTGGTTGGATAACAGTTACATGTATAAATTATGTTCACCTGCATTCTTAAAGAAGTGAAAGGCTATGACATAGTAACAGAAGAGATGACTATGCAGTTTCATTATTGCTTCTCTGAGGATATTAATGATGACGTTTTCCTCATGGTACTTACATACTATCATCTGATTCCTATAAGTATTAGTAATCATCATAGTATGTGATTCATTGTTTTAGAATGCTGTTATTTACAAATGCAGAATTTTTGTAGGCCAAAGATAAGGAGAATGTGTATGAGTTGGTAACATGACTGTCAGAATTCAAACACTTGATTCTGTTCTCGTCAAAAGATTTGTCTGTTCTGTCTCTCAGGGTGCCATGAGTTCCCTCCTTTAAAATGAAAAAGTGAATTCTTTTAAAAAGAAAAAATGGATTTTAACTTCTTTAAATGGCTAGTCAGTGTTACTTGGGAAGCTTTTCATAGAGCCAGGAGAGGTCCTAGCTACTTTGGATTTCTGTTCAGTGCTTTGATCTTGAAAGGCATATTTTGTTTGTTCACATCTTTCCTTTCTTGACTTGATCAGTAAATGTTCTTCCTGTTCTGAAAATACAGCATTAAGTTCTTTAGCTGGGAGTGCATTCACTATGGTGTTGTCCCATCTCCTGCATTGCATAAAGCAGTGAAAATTTTGTCCAAAAATATGGTGTGATCATGTAACTAGAGCTAATGTTGTAAAGCATTCATATCCAGGGGAAGAAATTGATGATGTAAGCACATACAGCTTGTTTTAAGACAGCTGTTACCTGAGAGTTTACATCTGGTCACCAATGATGATGTCAAATAACTTCTGGCTCTGTACTGGGACAGTTACCTGCAGAGAGTAGTAGCTTGGCTTTTAGGGCAGTGTACTACTTTCACACTACTTGCATGTTTCGATTTGGGAAATAATTTTAATATGTGAGGAAGACTTAGGAACAGATTTACAGCATCCCTCATTTATGTTGAAATGCAGATTCTTACTGACTTGTTTTATGATAAAATTTGGTCATATTTTCATGAGGGCAGTGGTGGTAGTATTGATCTTTCCTTCTTCGAACTTAAAAAAAAAAATCTCAGAACTGCTTAAAATATATAAATATAGTATTTAATGTATATGAACATACATTATATGTATATAAGCACAAGTATATTAAAAACATTAAAAAATTGCTTTGCCTTAACCACATTCTGTAGATAGCTGAACAATATGGAAAATTTTAGCTTTTTCACATGAAACTTAATAACGTAGGAACAGAGGTGTTCAGGCTTATTAACATTTTTGATTTGTGGTGCATTTAAAAAATAATCAGGATATTAGGACAAATTGAAGCGTAGAGATGTTAGAAAGCTTGCATTTAAATAATGGTGAACACAATGAATTATCTGGAGTTCTTGAACTGTATGCCTATATAAGATACAGTCAGTCTTCTTTGTTTATCCTTCTTCAGGTCTAGGAATATTTTTTGCTTGGTAGTTATCCCTTGCTTTAAATTACGTAGTACTTTACTTACAACAGAAATTGATAATTGTGTGTGCATTATCCCGATAGATACAATGAACATGGGGCTCTTAAGATACCACCTTGATGCCCACAAGCATGATAATGAGCTGAATTTTTTTACAGTGGTAGGACATGTTTGTGAAACCCTTTTAATGTAGTATTCAGCCTATCAGAAGACTCACTACAGAAATCTGGTGTATAATAATAGTGTATTATATAAGAAGGTAAAGATGTATTCTGGGTGTGTGCTTTGTGCTTTGTGTAGAGGCTGGTGATTGGTACTCTTATCTGAAAGCGTGACAACATACTTCTATTAAGGTGCTTGTCTAGTTTTTCATGTCCTCTCTTCTTTCAGAAGAACACTAATGCTTTAGAAAACCTCTTGTGAACTCAAGGCTATACATCTCTATGATACCTTTCCTGTGCTTCTCAGAGTTATGGAATTAAGAAAGAAGAAATTGCTTCTGCAGCATCGTTTTAGGTGTTGTCATTACCCCAGAGAATCCTGGAATAGGCTTGGATAAAACCCTTTCAGTATATAGGAGTTTTATTAATCACAGCTTTGAACTTTGGGGTTGCTTTGATTTGACAGATGGAGCAATAGCATGTATTTTTCTCTTTAATTGATGTACCTTCATCTCTTTTGCTTGAGAACGGTCTAATTGCTGCTTTGGAAATAATTTCTAGCCTAGCTTTACTTGTGAATCTTTTGTACAACCAAATTACAGCTCCATATATTCTCTCCTAACTTTTCCAGCTATAACTTCCCATAATCTTTTCCGAAGTAGCTTCTGTTTCATGACTGTACCTCTTCACACTCTCATCTTTTCAGAAAAGTTTTTGTCTTACTCCCTACCTTATAGCAGTAAATTTTTTTTATATATATTGCTACAGTGTCAGTTTGTCTCAGTTCTAATATGTTGATTAGATTGCCAGGGAATCTGCTACCTAGCACTGCTGCTGTCCAGAAAATTACAGGACAAGTGATTTTCTTGCTTTGTATTTTTCTATATTTTACACGTTTGTATCAGACAAGAACAGGAAATGGAAAATTTACACTGAAATCTGATTAAAAACCAGCTTGAGTCTTCTTAAGACAGCTTTTTCCCTTCACATCTATATTAGGAACAACGTTGACCCAGTCATATCCAAATTGATAATGTTTTCCATCTTGCCCTTGCGTACTAGGAGATTTTGAGATAGATACAAACAGAATGAAATCGATTTGAACCTTTTGTTGTTTCTGCCTGTGACATGGATACCATCAATGTTTGCAGAGCTTCATTTTTCGCTGTGTTCTTTCCCCAAAAAACTCCATAACCGAGATACTTTCAGTGCCCACCAAGACTTTGTTACAGACTACGTGAGATCAGAATCCAGCTACCTAATGGAAGCAGAGAGAATCTAAGAAAGCATAGTCATGTGTATCCTAGATCATATGTAAAATGAACCAAACAATATTGTCTAGTGGATTTCAGTCTTTAAATTGATGAAAGCAACAGCCAGACTTTCTTGAGGAGAGTACAGTGACAGGAATAAAAAGATGCAGATGTGAAAGGACAAAATGTTCACTTACAACCTTGTACACCACAAATGTGTGATGAATAAAAAAGAAAAAATATATATTAGAAATTGAGTGGACAGTACTAGCCATACAGTCAGGTAATTTATATTTGTAGCATGAATTTATTTTTGTAGCATTAGACAATTTCTTACTGTATCTTTTTCTCAAATAAGCCAGGAAAATGTAAAAGGTATAATTTGGGGGACATAGGGGGGAATTAATAGTAGGTTTCCATTATTTGTCTGCTATTTTGAAGTGCTTTCATGGTCCCAAAATAGAAGTTCGCCTGCCCTAAAATTGTAAAAATGTAGCTGGTACCTTTTTATGGCTGTGCTGTTGATTCCTGTAATACAGCAATGATATTTTACTTTTCAGCAGTCTTTGCAGTTCTTGCTGGATAACTGTAACTATATTCCCATTTTAATATTCAGATATAAACAAAAAATTATCTTTACTGTGCAAATGAGAAATGCCTTTGGGGATATGTAAAAACCTCCAGGTATTTTCAAACAAGCCATTGGAAAAAGTACTACTCATGTTAGTGTACTTTCCAGCTACTTTAAATACTATTGATCTCAGTATTATGTAAAGAGCATGCTATTTCTAGTTCACTGCCTTTTGAAACATTCTTTTTTTTTTTATGATGATGAGTTGAAAAAAGAAAGGGCTAGAAAGTACTTTTTACAGGTAAATGCATGTGTAAACTCAAATAGAGTTGGGGTTCAGATGAGAGTATCAAAGGTTTTGAAATATTTTTATAAACTTTGAGAGCTCTCCTTTAAGACTCTTCTCTTACAATACATGAAATCTTGACATGGGTCAACTGACTCTAATTTTCCTCTAGGGCTTCTAGCTGACTCCTTTCCTTTCTTCTGGAACGGAGATGTAGCAGGATCCATTAATGATCAAACTGTGGCAGTGATACAAGATTTGGTAGATGTAAACGGGGATTGTATTATGCTAGATGGTATTGTTACAGGTAGTTACATTTGGCAAGCTTGCCTTACATAAATGTTTTTCCACACCTAAATTCCAAGTGTGCTGTGTCTTGCAAGTCTTAACGAAGAGCAAGAATGGATTTACCATTTCAGGCCACTCTAAGAAACAGTGGCAACCTGAACGTTAGTGCCAGTTATTCAGAGGGAGTTTTGTTATTGTCCTTCCTGGGGAGTTACATCTGTCTAAAGGTGTACAAATGGACGAAAACATGGCTGAAGAGCAAGCAATCAGAAATAACCAAAGAATTTTTGGAAAGGTAATTGCAGCAACTTATGCTGTGGTTTGCTGCATCCTGGTGATAGCAAATTGTGGAAGAAACATTGAACAGGTTCACGCAGATTTCTCACTGACTGATGACATGCAGATGTACTAAAAAGGACAAGTACTTTTTATGTAAAAGGATAAGTGAATGTGGTATATGAATGAACAATATAGATTGCTGTTGTTAGTTGGAAAATAATTAAAAACTGTATCTTGCATCTTTTGAAGGGATGATAAATACCTTGCAGAAGCTTTCTTAAACCACTTAACATTTTACTCTTGTGCAAATTAACAGGAAACAAAATGACAGGAGAACGAGGAAGTAAACAAGATCTAAGACATTTTTAAAGGCCATTACCGTTTTGTCTTTCTGAGTTTAAAATAAAGTGGGCTCCCTAGTTATTATCACTTAATAAAGTGGACAGAATAATAGAGCATAAGAGTACAACCTTTCTGTCTAAGGTCAAATAATTGTGATTTTCTACAGTTGATGAAAGTTTAATATCCTGTTTCATTAAAAATTCTCAGAACATTGAACATAAGTCAACATTCCATGGAGAAGAAGGTATTATGCAGCTTGCATGTGTGCATATCTGCATATCGGAGCACAAAATATTGACATGATAATTGCAGTCAAGCCTGATTGAACAGTGGCCTGTGGGAATTCAGCTGGTGTTGTACCAACTGGATGGCTGCTCAGGACACAGTTTGAAATGCAAGGTGCAAGTTAGCACTTTATTCAGCACAGGCAGGCATCATTTAAAAATCCTGGGGGGAAACCCTGGTGATGTGCAGATGTTAAAGCAGTCTGTTCTGAAGTGCTGATATTTTGAACACTGTAAGAGACTTGTGTATTTTAGATGAAAAATGTTTGCGAAATTATTAGGGAAAAAGTCACTATTTTCTTTACTACTCTAGTGTAAAAATATGTTTAGTATTTTATGTACATTGCTTAAAATAAGAGGCCTTAATAAATCATCTAAAGAATTAAATCAAACAAGTCAGAGATGCAAGAAAAATTAACTTTTCTGTAATGATGCTTTCCCATTTTGATACATATCATGGAATATAGAACTGGCTCTAAATAATTTACTAAGGAAATAATTTAATTTTAAAAATTTTCTTTAATTAGATCTTAAAATATTTTTGTAAAGAGACAAAAATAGGTGTATGCAATTTTGCTATAGAAAATAACTGCTGTCTTAGAAAAGTGCAAAATGTATGGTATCAATTCTTTTTTGCTCCATGCTGTCTAAATCTTTTAAAAGTACTACTTATAAGTATTAAAAGAAAAAATAATCATAATGTGCATCAATTATAATTCATTGTGAAGTATAAGTATCGTCTAGAATCTGAGGTGTAAATAAACTCTCTATTAAATGAAAACTATTTAGCTCTATTTTTTTTCTCTTAATAGGTACACAGAAACACAGTAAGGTTTCTAGTTGGAAGATTAAGGGCATAGGCTCTGTTTCTGCTAACCACTGACTGTGCAAATGCAGGGCTGTGGCTGTACATAGTAAATTACAATACCGGTGCCATATTTACAGTAACATTGACAGTCTGTGCTCTACAACTTCACTTTGCACATGGGCGATTCATTATCTATTTAATACCAACATTGAATGTATGCACTTGTGTAAGTCTGTCTGTAAAAAAAGTTGGAAGACCAGGAGAGATGATAATCAAATTAAATTACATAGCAGGTATTTTGTAGCCTTTCTAGTTCTGCAGCCCTTTAGATTCAAAGAGATATCCTACAAAAGCAACAGTATTTCTAGAAGCAGTTTATTTTTAGTTATATAGGTATACTGTTAAAATATAGCCTTTGTTCTTTTACCAAACAGCCCAAAGTTTGCAGTGTAATCCTGACTTTCTTAGCTATTTAAGGCCAAATTTGTAGGCACATTTGTTTGTGTTTTTTTTTTTTAAATCCTGCTGTTTGTAAAACTGAAAGGACATGAAACATGTAAACAGCAAATTCAGTTTATTAGTTAAAATTATTTTCATTTAATTGATGTAAAAATGACATATAATTATATACAACTCTGAATCACTTTTTCTTGACAAATGGTTAATTGCTTGGCTGATTAAGACCTGTATTAGGATACAAGATACTTCTTTTCCCACACTGCTTTTGCTGAAGATTTTAGGAAGCATGGTGTTTCATAAACTTCAACAAACTTCTGGTGTTTTAAAATCTTAAGGTTTTTGTACTGCATATTCTGTTTTTGTATGTCATTCGTAGTTAAATGTTTCCTTATGGTCTAACGTTTCATTTCTGACAAGCCATTAAAAATGTGCCAAACCTCAAAAATATTATCCTGTCCTGTTGTGTAGAGTATAGCATAACAGAGGAGAAAAATTGTAACACAGCAAAAAGGTTATGATTAAGACTATTTTCTTAGTTTCTTCATTTTTGTGGGAAGCTGAATCTCGATAATCTTTGTAGCTAAATACATCTGTGTTAAACATTTAAAATAGGTAGTACTCATGGGAAAACTGATTGGAGCTTAAAACTTGTACAAATTGACAGCCTCTCTTCACTCCATTTTTCATCCTAAAGAAGTCTGCAAATATTCTTAGCTCACATCATTATTGCTCATCAGTGGTTCTAATTAGCTAAACAGGAGTTTGTCTCAGTCATTGATCATCATCAGCTTCTTGACAGTGCCTGAATTTTTTTCCCCCATATTCCAGTGGACTTTTTTAATGTATTGTAAATACATAACTGCTCAATTAATAAAGTTGGTCGAATATTTTTCTTAATATGTTACCCTTCTAAAAAAGAGGTGGTGACTGCTGCAATTCTTATCAACTCTTAGTTCAAGGTGCAACAGCAGATCCAAACATGATATGTAAGTTCCAGTCAGTCATACTACCTTGAGTGATTGGAGGGAACTGTCCTGTAACAAGTATTGGAAGCCGTCGTATGCCACCAGGAGAAGCTGCTGGTAAAGTTCCATATGAGGTTTCAATTTATGCTTTAGGCTTCTGACAACATCCATTGTGTGCTTAAATTCTGATAATTAGGATTTTTCTTTAGCTATGGGTAGTAATTGGTGAGACTATTTTTTGGGGCATTACTATAGCCTGTGCTATGTAGAGAGCCTGAAAGAAAACCTCAGAAAGCCAAAATAAATTGAATTTACTTTAAACTTTTCCCACTCATTATGAAGACAATAGATCTGTATTTATGAACTTCATTCCTTGACAGCTTTGTTTGAAGGACTGTTTGAGCATTGGATAGACAGGGAAGATACTGCATTTACCTAGAAATGCACTTTGAACCATTGGCTAGTGTGTGCCTGTCTTACAGGCACATTTTTTGCTTTAACAAAGGTATGTTTTTTTTCTCTCTAATCCCAGACTTTATTCTTCAAACCTCTTTCATGCAGCCTTGTCCTAAAGTCACAGGGCTCCATAAATTCTTGACTACCAATAATACACCAGAATTAGCTGTGCATACTACTTTTCAGTTCTCCAGAACAGTTTTTTCTTTTGCTTTGTTCTTGGCTGTTTTATTCACTTTCTTCCCATACTCTCTTTAAAATAATAAAAAAACCCCAAACACCGCTTCCCCCCACCGCTCCCCCCAACTGTAGAGTTCTTTTGAGCCTTGCTTTGGGAAATCTACCTGACCCATCAGGTTTTCCAGTCAATTAATCCATTAGAAAACAAGTTTAATACATTTTCAAGTGATGATTGCATAGCTGAGTTAATAGGCTGCTTAATTATCCAGTATTTGTGTTCAGTTGGGCCTCTTTTTTTAAAAAGGCTGACTTTGTGAGAGGAGATAGTGGTTAGAGGAGTTGGGAAGACAATGGCATATTGTGAATGGTAGATATAGGATGAGTGGTTAGAACAGTGGTTTAATTTAAGTAGAAATATAAAATAAAAACACTTGAATTAAAACGGAGAGGGAAATACATCACTGTGGAAACAAAGAATGCATAGGACATGTCAGCCAGCGGTTAAGGTCAGGATACTTTTGAGGGCCAGAGGCAATGCTATTCAGTGGTTCATGGGGCTTATGTGTGTATGTATTTTATTGTATGTTTCTGTGTCTGCACATTACTATTCTAAGTCCTTTGTAGTCAAGACCTGCCTTGCTTTTTGTCTTCTGAAGCTCTTAAAATTTTGGATCAAGCAGTTATGCATGTGTCTAATCTTAAATTCATAGGTTGTCTAGCTGTAATTAAGACCTGAGGAAACTTGGACTGCTATAATACTTACAGTTTAGACATAGATTAATATAGGTCCATCACTTCCTCAGATAGGTTATGGTGTAATGTGCTTATGGGAGAGAGATACCTTCTTCCCAAAATATTTGGGGTTTCTGTACTCTAGCTATTATCTTTGAAAAAGGGTAATTGTTGATAGCCGTTAAGGACCCTTTAGCAAAGTAATTAAGTATGAAGAAACATTGGTATTTTTATACTGGAGCAGTTTTTGGTTCATTTAAGTTGTGCAATAACGTACACTACCTATCACAAACAGTATGCGTGTTTAAGGAATACGCACAAACTTCGGTGATAAGTATTATACAAATAATCTATTTACCAATATTTTTCCTTACTAACTCCTAATTTTTAAAGTTGTCTAATGTCTTTTATTACAAAATTTTATAAGCTTATCAGGAAGTCTTTTACCATTTTTTTAAAACGTGACTGGGAATGTGGTTTCTGTAAGCTAGTTGCACATTATAAGCAGTGTGGGTCAGTTTCATTAACTGTCATGTTTGTTGTTTTCTCTCTTGTGCCTCCTGTTTTGCCCTTAGGTGTTTTTAAAGGACATCACAGTGTAACCTTTGGAATATACCAGATAACTTCATATTTGCATGGATCTCTGTAGTTACAGTCTACTTAGTTCAGTTTTAGTAGATGTTCAAAGAGAAACTATGAAAAACTGGCTGTACTATGTATTTCACTGTTCATGTCTTCCTAGCAACCTATAATGACAATTTCTTGATGCTTCTGATTGCAGGTGATCAGATGCTTTGAGTTCAGGATCTGATGTGCATTTTTCTGTTAAGTTTCTGTCTCAAGTTAAAATGTTAAATACCTTTCAGACATGAAATGTCTTTTGGAATACTTGTTGAATATTCATGGTTTCACTTTTCTCTGCTTATTACAGCTCCTGAATTATTTTCTTTGTCGAAGTAGATTTTTTTTTTAATGCCATACAACTGCTTAAGATCCCATATATTTTTGTTTCTCCTAGCTAAATGTAATTTAAATGCATATCTTTTCAGCTAGGCTTTTCTTAGTTTTCTTCCAGTGCTGCTGTATCTGTAGTAGGAGAGTGCTACTTACAGTTATGATGCCTTGAGATCTTGGTTTCTGAAAGCCTTGCTTTAAATTCCATACCACTTTTATTTAATTCTTTATTTATTCAAGATCAGACTAGATATTTTAGCAGTCATAGAACTTGATTTAAAAAACATGTTATTGAATGGCCTGTGGCGACAATGTAGTTTAGCCTTTAAAATCACCGGTAACAGTGGAAGACACTGTAATATATAATAGCAGAGAAAGATAATTGTCTATATATCTACTATCCTTACTGGTCTGTCTTACAAAATGCTTCACCAGATGAAGCCTTTTGTACATAGCTGGATATTCTCATCCACTTTTGATCAGATTTACAGACTCATGAGTACCACTCTCCCATTCCCTTCCACCTCTGAAACATTCCCATTTTGGTAGAGCAAAAGTTGTGCAAGTAGGATTCTCTGGCTTCTAGGGGTGGCTTATATCCAGCCATGGTGGAAGTTTAACTGTATTGTGAGAGCAGGGATAATCTGAATGAGTTTCTGCTTCTCTGTCACCTGTGGTGCTGGGGATGCCTGAAGTATTTGGCCATTTTTAGGGAATAAATTTTTCTCAGACCTGTTGTCGCAGATCTATGGTAGGAACTCTGTCTTGTGCTACGGAATCTCTGTGTATCCTTACTATTGCAACATTTGTTTTCTTTCTACCTAAACCAGAAGCCAGTAAGGGCATCAACATTTAAAACTTGAGTCAAGGAATAGGATAGCAATGAGATGAGGTGGTTTGTTAAACAAAGTGTTAATGACTCATCAGCTGTTTTTCTACGAAGTATTGCAGAGCTGATTATAGCCCTGCACTTATTAACCACATAGAGAGGGTCTGCTTGTCTCCCTTACCCAAGCTTCTGAGCTGTCTTTCCCTGGTAGAAGTTACAGGTTCTATCCATGTGAAAGATAGTAAAATAGTTATCCATGATGTTCAAAAGTGTTTTCAGACATAGAAACGCCATGTAGCTGAGAGAAGGACTTCACAAACCCAAGCAGCTTGGTGGCTCTACATTGCCAAGAAGGGAAAAAAGCATTTTGTTCCATCTATGGACAAGTACACTTCATGCATTTGGGAAAGATTGAGACAGATTATTTCAGCTGCTTAAAAATGTATTTTAAGACCTTTTGCTTCTGTTTCTTTTTGAGCAAAGTTGTGTTAGCTGTTTACAGATGTAGTTTGCTGTCACTTGCCATATGGTCCCTGATTAATTCTGCAAGGCCTGTCAGCTTCAGATAATTTAATTTTCTGTGCTTTAAAATGACATTCATTATCGGGACATGAAAAATTTAAATGATTAACTGCAAATTATGACTAATAAAGTGTCTATTTTTTTATTTGTTTCCAGAGAAAAGCAGAAAGCTGAAGTCAAGGACAGAAGGGTGTTAGAGATTTTGCAAGCCAAAGACAGCAAAATAGAAACCCTAGAACAGGTTCGTATTATGTTTACATAGAGCAGTTAAGAAAACTTCTGTCATTGATACCAAATTTATTTTACCTAAGATGTGAAAATAGTTTGCTGTTGTGTCTTAAGGTGAAAGTTGCAGGTGATTCAGAGATTATAACCTTCTGATAAAGTATTAATTTAACTCTTCTAAGTTGTTCAAACAGTTGATGTTTCACCTAAAAAGTCCCATATGATTTTAGATGAAACTTTTTCTGAAAAGTTTTATCGACTCTTTGCCTTATTTTGCCTAATGGACTAATGTAAACTTGGATTTTAATGTAGAAGAGTTCTGGCTATGTTTAGGTTTGTAATGTGCCTGTGGTTTGGAAGGATTTGCCATCCTGACAAATATAAAAATAAGAGATTTCTAGAGTAGTGAGGACTAAACATGTAGTATCCTAAAAGCAATACAGCTATGTATTTTACTGTTACTAACCTATAACAATATTTATTAAGTTAACTGTTAGCATAAACTGTAAAACAATACTGACAAATCCAAAATGTCATACATAAGTTTTACATCATGTGTATTCTCTATTGAACTGTTCATTCAAAACTGAGTGCTGTGTATCAGTAAAAAAATTTTAAATGAAGACCATGTATTGAGCCAAGCCATGGGTGAAATTGAGGAAATATGAGTGCATTTTCTAAAAATGAAAATAATTATTTGAAAAGTCTTTGATTACTTCATAGTATTTGAAATATGATACTTAGGAAATCCAACACTAACAAATACTAAATAAACACAAGAAAACAATAAACGTTGCACCTTCCTTTTCTCTGTGAATCTCAAATGACTACCTTCTCAAGACTATGAAGAGAACAGAATGTGCTTTTCCATATTATTAAGAATGTTAATAAGAAAAAAGTCATAATCAGACCAAGTGTGATATGGAGAGAGAGAAAAAGAATTAGAATTACTTCACAGATAATAAAACTGATACCAAAACCAGAAATTGGGTGTGCTTTCAGATGTCTGAATCTTGCAGTTCCTGGGGATAAAAGGCTGATTGGTACGTAGTTTTTCATAGAATCACAGAATGGTTGAGTTTGGAGGTTGTCTGGTCCACCACCCCTGCTCAAGCAGGGTCACCTAGAGCCAGTTGCCCAGGACCATGTCCAGACAGCTTCTGAATATCTCCAAGGATGGAGACTCCACAACCTCCCTGGGCCACCTGTGCCAGTGCTCAGTCACCCTCACAGTGAAGAAGTGTTTCCTGATGTTCAGAGGGAACCTCCTGTGTTTCAGTTTGTGCCTACTGCCTCTTGTCCTGTCACTGGGCACCACTGAACAGAGCCTGGCTCCGTCCTCTCTGCACCCTCCCTTCATGTATTTGTACACATTGATGAGATTCCCCCTGAGCTTTTCCTTCTCCTGCCTGAAGAGTCCCAGCTGTCTCAGCCTTTCCTTATAGGAGGGATGCTTCAGCATCTAAATCGTCTTCATGGCCCCTTTCTGGTCTCATTCCAGTAGCTCCATCTCTCTTTTGTACTATGGAGCCCAGAACTGGACACAGGACTCCAGGTGTGGCCTCACCAGTGCTGAGGAGAGGGCAAGGATCACCTCCCTTGACCTGCTGGCAATACTTTGCCTAATGCAGCCCAGGATACCATTTACCATCTTTGTCACAGTGGTACTATATTGATGCATGGACCCCAGCATACAAGGTTGCATGGGGTTGTTCCTCCCTGGGTGCAGGCCTTCTCATTTCCAGTTGTTGGATTTCATGAGGTTCCGTTCAGCCCATTTCTCCAGCCTGTCCAGCTGCTGAACAGCGGCATGGCTCTCTGGCATATCAGCCACTCTTCCCAGTTTTGTGTCATCAGCAAAACTTGCTGAGGGTTTGCTCTGCTTGATAATGCAGATCATTAGTGAATTTTCTTACATTTCTGATGGCCCTTACTAGGGTCTTGCTTAGTTGAGGTAAGTTTTGTAGCCAGTGGTGTAAACTGAGGTAGGTTTCCAGAGCTTACCTACTTCTGGCTTGTTCAAAATAAACCTGATACACCTACGTTTTATAAACCAGCAATGCATGATTATTTCTGCATTTCTACCCTATCCTTAAGTGAAAGAGAAAATACCTGTGTAAGAAGTTTATAAGGATTTGTGTGTGGTAATGTGCTTTTAAGAAGGGCTGCCTGCTGTGGCAGCTTCTGAACCTGTGGTGTGCATCTTCATGGGATTGCTGTCTGTGGTTTCAGATCAGTTTCAGAAGCCGAAATTGAAATTGATCAGAAATCTGAAATTGATAGTGTGATGCAGTTACCATTGGGAAGTAGAGAGAAGCTGAAAATGTAACTAGAACCAAGAAAAAGTGGCAGCTGGGAAAAGGAGGCTTCGTAAAATGATGGGAGGAGTTAACAGATGAGGAGGATGGAAGCTGCTTTTCTGATGATTGTCACAACTTCAAGGCATGTTGTAATACAGCCCTTTCAAATAGCTTCCCTTAGAGTATCATTAACTTCGGGGGGGCTTGTGAAGGGCACCAGATGGTGCCAATGGCCAGTGCTGTATATAAAAGCTGTGTACAAAGGTGGTGTCATTCTGACCTTCTTGCCTCATCCATTGGCTGGGATGCCACAGGATTGAAACAACAGGGGGATCATTTTCTGAATTTTTGGAGTGGTTTTGGTGGTTTGGTAATCAAAGTCTGGAGCTGGCATAGAGAACAATGTACTAAGGAGCATTCTCATTTATTTTGGGTTTTTTTTTTATTTGTTCTTTCTTTGTTCATCTAAGGAAAAAAAATACTATTTGTGTAATTAACATGCAAGTAGGTTGCTTATGGAACTGTGAGTTTTGACAGTAATGACAATGAATGCTCTTTTCTGTAAACTGTAGACAGCAAGACTTCAAGGCTGTGTATTGCAGTCTACCAATCTGTTATGTCTAGGAAGGTGAGATTATCCAGTCATTCTTCTGCTGTTTTTCCCTTCCCCTTCATGCATCATACAGATATACCAGTTGCAACAATATAATTTGTCATAGGGTATTTATTTACTAGGAATTTCTGAGTCGCCACCAAACAGCTGATTGTATTGAATCCATGCTGAATAAGGGGAAAAAAGGCAAATAAATGATGTATCTCATAATTCAACATGTATCTAAGCTGATATTGCTGCCAGAAACAACAACAAAACCCTAGAAGGAGAACATGAGATAATCTTTCTTCTCTTGTATTCTGCTTAGACTTTGTGCTGACATGCATAAGAGCCCTTTTAAAATTACTGTAAATAAGAAAGCATATTCTCCAGATCCTAGGTGAGATGCATGTAGTTATTTAATACTGAGAGCTAAATTAGCCTTATTTGTAATGAGATATTTCAACTGTTTGAAGGGTTTCCATTTTAATGGATATTACTGAAGATCAACTAAAGTAATTAATTTAGAAACTTACGACTGAGAAGATGGTCTTTAATCACTTTTTTATAACCTAAATGGGAAAAAAAGGTGCTCAAATATTCATGAGAGTGGGACTTGTGGCTTTAGTGGTAAAAATCAGTGTAAATCACAGTTTTGCAAAACTTCTGCTGTCTCATATCTTTGGAATAGAGTACATGCATATTATTAAACATTTTAAATATGAAATAATGTGGAGCATTTAAAAATGTACTGTTCAAATAAATATAGTATTTATTGAAGCACTTAAGTTTTTTTTCATCTATTAGTGCACATACATTCAGTACAAAATATATTGTACTGGAGTTTTCCATTGTATTTTTCCCTTTGTTCCTTCTTTTTTATAATTCTTGTCTTTGTAATTGGTAACTTTTGGTCTTGGTAGTCACAGCTGTGCCTTGTCTGGCATATACATATTTATTCTAAATGCTGTGTGGTAAAAATCTTACTTCTTAAAGGTTGGCAGCTAGATTGCTATACTGATCTTATTACTGTAATTTTTGTTTTACACAGTGGCTCAAAACTCTTTTCTCAGTAGTTATGTACCCTTGCCATATATCTGTGTGTTTCAAGGAAAACGATTTCTAACTGCTGCCTTTAAGTGGGTAACTCACTATCCAAGAATTTTAATTATTGTTCTTCTGAAGGCTGACTGCTGCAGATATCTTTTTTTATTCTCCCTTTTCTTTGGAAACATTTCTCACCTGGTGTATTTAATTTATAATGTTTGTGTATGTCTCAAATAGATCACTGGTGCTTTTTTTTTTTCTTTTAAAATAAGGTGAGGTTTTTGGAAGAATGCATTAAAATTTTTGAATTTAAACAATCAGTTTAGAGGATAATGTGGGAACAGGGAACTCAGTCTTCTGCCATTCATGCAATAGATGAATTAAAATATCTTATCCTGTATTCCTTAGATGAAATTAAAGATGTGTAAAAGTAGCAGTAAACATTTTCTGTCTTCTATAACATTGTTAATTAATTAGGTTTCAATTTTGATCTGGAGGAACTAAAGCTAATCTTTTTGTCCTAGACCTTGTAACGTTTCAAAACCTTATCAACTGATTATACTCCAGAGGGGTTAAAATAGTACTAGCTTGCCTCATTATCTGCACTTTAAAATCTTGAGCTTGCTGTGCAAATCTATATTAAAGCCCCTTTAATGGGTCCAATTGAAAGAAGCATAATTCTACCTTCAAGCATTAATTAACACTAATAAATTTTTCTTAACTTTTGTACCTTCACCTGATTGTATTTTTCTTTGTAATAAAATGCTGTTATTAAATTAAGACAAATGTATACACACATTATTGCTATCTAAACACTTTATTTCCAGTAGCATATAACCTTGATTATTCTTGTGTAATGAGGGACATGAGGATAATTTCGGTAATAGGGAGTTTGGATAAATGTGTCAGTAGTGATGAGATTATGTGAAGTTTATAAACTCATTGCAAAAAAAGTTTCTCCAGTGAATGAGATTTATAGATACTGCAAGCGAAGAATATCTGAGGACACTGACACTTTTTTTCCTTAAAAAGATCGTTTTACTCAAGTTGTACCTTGGAATAGAGATTAGCCTTCAGTGGTGAAACCTGTCTGTTTTATGTAGCCCCTTTGAACTACATCAGTGAATTATCATATGTCTGTGCCTTTCTGCTTGCCACCTTTTAGTTAGTTTTCTCATAAAATTGAGGGAAAGAAGTCTTGTTTAGGAGCTGGCCTGAGTGAGAAAGATGGGGAGGAAAATATATTTATTATTCAAATAGTTGAAAGTTGCTGATTCTGGTTTATTGATAGAAGGCTACCTGAGGTGGGTGGTATGATGACTATGGCTAATATCTGTGGGCTTGTTTGTCTGAAGAAATTAATAAGCTGTAAATTACAGTGTACCTTTACAGCTCATTAGTACTTTTGTGTGAATTCCCAGTAGGAATGCTTTCTCTACAAGTTGAAAATGTGTTTCTGTGAGGAAGCTTACTCCATTTTGAGGAAGGAGTTTTCCTACTTCATCAGCAAAAAAGCAGCTATATTGGGTGTTCGTACAGGTGTGCTGTAAGTCCATGCTTCACCTTTTCATTAATTTGCCTGTGTAGCCACGCCTGAAGTTGGCTAGAGAGATTCTGGATCTTTATTACTCAGCCTTTGTGTTCTCAGTGGTGTTTCTACAAAGACAGCCTGAAATGATAACTGCACTTGGATTAGACAGGAAAAAGTACAGTAAGTAAAGAAACGTGATGTTTCTTGTCCTCTGCCCATTCCACTAGTTTGAAATGCTCAATTCTTATGTTAGCAGAGCTCAATATTCAAGCCTGGAAAGAAGAGGGAGGTCATCTTTATGATCTCATTCATCTGGAGGGGAGCTGGGGTCTGGTTTGGGAAATTTCTTGTTCAATCCAGGCCAGAATAGTTATCATGTAGCCAATTAGAGTTACAATAGGATAGCCTTTTTTTCTTGAGATAAAAATGATTTCTAAAGCTGTTTGAAACTGGTTTTGCTGTAGAAGAGATTAACTACTTAACTCTGTTCAGTATATTATCTGGTTGCTGTAGTGACAATTTTTTGTTGTTGTTGTTGTTAAGTCAGTATAGTTTTAAAAGGGCGAAGCTGGATTTTATTCCCACTTTAAGGATGTTGTTGATGGGGAGTCTTTTCATATATCATGGCTTCTTACCTGAATACAGGCAGATTTCTTCAAATTCGAGAAAATTGTTGTTCCTTAAGGACCAGGTAGCAGAAAGAAGCATGCAGTGCCCTTTGAGATTAGGTTCTGCCCTTATGAATCTCCTGACCACACTTAGGAAGGATCAGCTGTAAAGTTGATCATAGCAACAGCTGTCCTTTATTTACTACACCTGATCTGGTAGCATTGATGTGTGTGAGTGTAATGAAATATTGCATTGTCAGGAGTAAATGCTAGTAGGTATCGTTTCCTGCAGATCTCACATAGTCATGCACACTTCCAGAGACAGAGGCTAACTCACTCTGAGGACCTTGTATAGGCCTTGCTGAGGAGGAAAGTGTAGAAAAAAACCCAGCCTAGTTCCATCAAGATCGTGGTCCTCAATGAAGAGAAGAAAAAAAGCTCATTTTAGCAGATTGTTGATTTTGATTTGGAATTAGTAGAGAGAATAGGGGGTAAGATGGTACTTTGGATTTTCTGCTGCCTGACCTAGAGGGCTGGGCTGCTGCTTTCCACAGTTTCCAAACATAGCTGCTAAGAAAAGAGGAAAAAGTAGAGAAAGTATCAATGTATTGGACAGTGCCGCTTTACAAGTGCCGTGTTTTATAGGTCCTGTAGAAAATCCAGTCTGTCCTGGTGCAGAGAATCACTAGACAAAAGAGGAAAGGGGATTTATTTAGAGCAGCTGATGGTTAAGGTGATGTTAGAGCTGTGGCAAGATTGTCAGATTATATTGTCAGTGTTGCCTGTAGTTACCCTCAGAGCTGTCATATCCTCATTAGAGGAAAGCGGACACTTAATCTCTAAATCTAGCAGATGCATTACTGCAATACATTCTATACTGGGAGAGGTGCTGGATTTATTAGGAAGCTACAGCTTTTCTTTTTTGGCAATGCTGTCTCATTTCCAAATTAGAGGTGTGTTTTTGTGAAAAACTCTAAGTATTGCCCTCTCGTAGCACAAGGAGCTTTAGTATTCCTTGTTTCAGAGGTGGCAAACCTATTGCGCATATACTAGAAACAGTATTTGGCTCCCTTCTCAATGCAAAAATGCAGCTGCTGGCAACGCTTGCTTGCACTACGCCTGTGCAGCAGAAGGAACCAGCAGAAAGGATGCAAAGGATTGTAGGATATCATAAGAAGTGAAAAGAATAGTAGAGCTTTGTTTTTCGTGGAAGAGAGAAGGAACACGCTGCAGTGTAGTTGTAAGGAGCAGCTTGAGTGGAATGAAAAGGTGCACATCATAAAAAAGTTTTGTCAGTGCTGTGACCTACTTAGCAGATTGCTGGCTGGAGGTGGTTCCTTTGCTGCTAGTGAAAGTGACGTGCTAGAGTTGCAAGATTACATAAAGTCACAGTTTATTTCTACCACATGTTCAAATACTAAGAAATTCTGTCAGGTGGTTCAATTAAGATAGCAAACTTTGCTGAAGACACCAAATTAATCACATCAGACAAGTCCAAAGAGGGCAATAGGGAGCATGGTGTTTATAATAGATTATACTGTTTGACCCTTCCTTAATCTATGGGTCAGATGAGAATTCAGGAGCAAGACTGACTAGTGGAAGAGGAGTAAGTACATATTCCCTACCTGCAGGATGAAGTCAGCTGCTCGTATTTCTGGTCTGCTTCTCTGTAGAACCATTTTACTTGATCCTCTTAAAGAGCTTTAAAGAGTCTTCATTTTCTTTTCTTCCTCCTGCAAAAAAGACTTGCCCTTTTTCTCCAGCACAAAAATGGTAGGTAAGCACATTTGAATGGACAGTTTTTTGAGAGTGTTTTTCCTTGTATACGTCTTTAAGTTACCATAGTTTATTTCATGTCTACTATTGACAGAAATAAGCATTCAAAAATTCTCATTCATTTTTGGGAATGGTTTTGCAGATGCCTGCTTGCAGCTTCATACTTCTTTTTCTCAGAAACAATTCTTTACATTGTTTAATCTCAGGGAGTCCTAGAAAGCATGGGATGGAGTAAAGAAGAAGAAACAAAGTTCTGATGGTATGAAAATCAAGTGAGCTCCCCCACTTCAATTCCCCTCTTTTTGCAGGTTTTTTTTTTTAATTTAAGATTGTTATAGTGTAAGGGCAGGTGTGAAAAATAGGAATTAATAATGGGATATATACTCATAATACTATTGCATAAGTTACATTTCAATCCATTATATGTCAGTTGCTATTTTTCTGTGTTTTTTCTGTCTGTGTTAGGAGTCAAGTTCTAGGCTGATTAGTTCACTGTGAATACAGGCATCCTTTGGAAGGATACTCTAGAATCAGGTAGCACTGTTGGCATTTTACATTTGGAGCAGTATGGATTTAAAAATACCTTGTGTTTTTATATTGTAACGAGCTAGTGTCATTTTTGCTATGAAAGGACGCCACACAGACTGCAAAATGCAGCAGATGACTTCTATAACATATGGTTACCTTTTCATGAATTATTTACATAGAACTTCTGTTCATCCTACATCTGAAAATAATTAAAGAATCTAATGAATAGTCATGAGATGACAGAGAGCAGATTTCTTTTGTTCGTTTTGGGTTGGGTTTTTTTGGTTTTTATTTGGTAGGACTGTATGAGACTATGACTAGGTATGTTATTTGTTAAACGTGTATGAGTGTTCAAGTTTAGAACCATCAGGATTAATAAAGCTGAAAAAATCTACAGAGAAATTTGAGAAAGCTAAATCAAGGAAAGCTATGAAATGTTACTGGCACATTTTTAGTGGTGTCTACTTATTGTTCAATTCCTGCTAGAAAAATGGGAATTTGGAAAGGAAGGGAGAAAGTTAGTAGTGTGGTAAGTCAACCTCAACTACTTGGTTGGGAAAAAGATGATGAAAGGGAGAGAATAAATGTGTAAATGTTGAAGTAGGAATTTTGAGGAAAAGAAGTTTAAAAGAATGAATTATATTTTCACATTTAATTTGTAATAAAATAATTTCATTAATAAATTAATTTTGTTTCTGCTTAAGATGTCAGGATTTCATTAAAAGTCACTGCTTGGGGGAAAATACAATTTTTCATCAGTTCCAGTTATTTTGTGTTCATTTTTATTTTTTATATGTGGTATACTAGAAGTGTACTACTGTACAGTGAAAGCTTCTGATAACGAATGTATTGAAGAAAGCACAGAATATAATGTTTATTTGTTGCCTTGATCCTTTTGGTAGTGGAAATTGAATGCATGTCCCTTCGTTGCAATCACAGTTGGACATCTTTAATATTGTGGTGCAGAGACTTGAGTTTTTTTGTGAAGTGCAGCCAATGACAGAAACAAGCTGTGTTGTTGCATTTCTGTATCATTAGCAGCAGCAATGAAGGATATATGTGTCAGCTTTGCATTTCTGCTAGAACGATTTTTAGGGATATTTTGATAAACTATCAGTAGGCATTTGAGTTACCTTCCTGATGTGAAATGAAACCCACTCTTATCTACATTTTATGAATTTGTGTAGAGGCAGGTATGCAATCTTGACTCAGTAATGCAGTCTAATCAAATTTCAAACTGCAGCATTATGAGTATTTGTTTTGGCTTTCTTTCTCCCTCCACCCCAAAAATGTAAAAATTTGGAGAACACTTAATGCAGTAATAGCATGTACAGCTGTTGTTTCATAGTCCTTTCTGCATGCTTTTTATGTAGCAGAGTAAAAAAATCTTTCACTGAAGACTGGAAGTTCAGTGATGATATCTGCAACATCAAACAGTCCATAACTCCTGGTGGTTTTATCCTAACTTGTATTCTTTTTGGAAACAGACTCCTAGCATTAAAATTTATATTTTTGTTGCCACTTTCACTGTCTCCATACGGTTATATACTATCTAAATTCACAGTGGATAAAAATGAAGTTTAATTTAAAAACTTTTTGTATATCACATGAAATATTGATGGATAATTATGAAATCCTACTGCCGTGAAAAGACTCTGAGGTGTTCAGAGCCAAGACAAAAAAGAAGTATTTTTGCCCTTCAGTTTTGATCTGTAGTTTTCATAGCTCAGTTTCTCAGTTTGACTTAGCATGTGATATGAAAGTTCCTAAAAAAGAAGTAGTTTTTGCAAGTAAACAATTTGACGTTATTGGGGAAGGAAAAAAATTGTACTATGTTGTAGCTAAAGAGATGCCATGGGAAACGATAAAAATGAATTCTGGCATGACAGTCCTCTTAAACATCAAAAGACCTGCCCCACCAGGTTACAGTGTTTCTTTGTATGTACTGTTGCCTGGAGCATTCTGGGCTTCAGCGGTATACAAGGGATACTCTTTGATTCTTCCCAGATAAACAAAAGGCAAATTCACTTCTAGAATATGGTTTTCTTTCTTGTATTTGGAAGTCTGTCTATGGAAAAACTTTGGAAGTGTACTCTAGTTGTCTTAGTTATATGAGGCTTTTTTTATAATTCTGGAGCACCAAGCTGTCAAAAGCCTATTGAACGTTGCTTTTTGTCCTGTTGTATTCAAACAAGTATGACTGCAGTCAATGCAAAATGTAAGTTGAGATTGTTCTTGTGTAGCATTAGCCTGTCTTTTATGGTATCTAGACAAAAACAGTAGATACTGTGGGAATAGATGAATTCCTGATGAGTGTTTTTTATGTGGTGAAGTCTGTCAAAATAATCTCATGTGGGAGGTTGTCTCATGTGTTGATCAGGTATGGTTTCTGCTGTTTCACTTGCCTACCAGAGTAGGGTAGTCTTTTAGGAACACTGCTTGTGTTCTCTGCTGTAAGAAACCAGTCTTTACTCTCTTCTTCCTATTATACAATGTAATTCATAGGTTGAGGAAGCAAAGTGCAAAAACAGCTGCACAGGCAAAGGCAGATGATAATTTACTTAATTGCTTGTATCTCAGACATTCTTCTTTATGACCCTTATTTCTACCTAGTCACTCCCGAGTAATACTCCTGGATTTTTTCCCTTCTTTATAAGCACGTGAAATGAGCAGATATGAGAGTAAAAGTTCAATTCATTTAGAGGAAAAGATAAGAGTATACAAAGTGGTACCTAAGAAAAATGCTTTGAAACATAACAGGATTTTTTCCGTGCAGGTATAACTTACCTAATGTTTCACTCCTGCTGCAGTAGGTGACTTTGTAGACTACTCAGGTGAGTTTTCTGCTTAGTGATTGATGTGGTATATTTCCCTTTTGACTTAGTCTTAAGTGGGTCAGTGGTAGGGATAAGTAATTAGTGTGCAAGTCTGATTCAGGATAATCTGTCTGATTATCCTGCAGAGTATGCAAAGCAAGTAGCTTATTTGAGTTTAAAATTTCATCTCAGCAGTATGGAACAAACATTTGAAATAGCTAGTTGCACTTTTGTACCTTCATGTGTCCATTCATCCTCCAAATTGCTGGAAAACATCCCATTCCAAACAGGACCCAAAGATCTTTGATTTCACTTCACAAATATACATATGCTTACCAGTTTCCACACAGTGTATAATGAAACCAAGTAGTAACATGATGTAGCTTACGTAGTCAAAAATTAGATGCCTTAAAGAGCTGGAGCTTCACTTTGAGATTTTGTGAGACCATGCATTAGTGAATTTTAAAATCTGTTACAGCCAATAGGCTTTTTCAGATAGGTAGAATTTCGAAGGGTGTTCTTCAAACATAGACTTTGTCTTGATAAATGTTAAACAAGTAGTAATGAGCTGGAAGGAAGGCTCAAAGGAGCCACTTACTCAAATTCTATGAGGACCTGGGGAGTGGGAGGGAGGCAAACAAAATAACTGATGCTTTCCATGGTAATGTGGATTCCTGCCTTTTTAAAGATGCAACTAAATAATCTCTGCCAGCAACAATTTGTTTCTGTAACTGTAATGATATATCTGAAGAGCAAATATTTTGCTTTTTGAATAGCGCAAATAGAGCCTGGTGTCGGTAGGTTCAAAATCTGAAAGAGGGGAGACCTTAGTTAAGAGAAAGTTCCTTAATTTTATTATCCCTTCCTTAATGTCTGCTGGTAACAAACTAGGCTGAGAAGGTTTATGCACTGGGTTATATCTCTGAGAAAAATTTCATATAAACTTTTGAATTTGAAATTCAGGTTTAGTTTTTCTTTAGAGGACATGGAAGAATGATTATGAATCTATAATCTTAGGTAAACTTTGACTGAGTCTGTTCAAAGTGCCAGTGCTGTAGAATGAGTCTCTGTAGGGGAGTTAGTTTTATTATAAAAAATAAACAAGTATGTGTTAGGTTTGAGATTAAACTACAAATTAAACGCTGTTTTAAATACAAGCCAGTTCTGTGTGGTTTGGGGATTTTTTTTGTCTGCTTGGAATTAATGACATCTGAGGCAAAAATCCAAGATATGAGAATATGAGGTGTCTGTATTTTCTTTCACATTCCTCTCAATTCTTGTTCTCATTTTTCCATTCTTTCCAATTCACATTCACTTTCCTTTCCATGTTTTTAAAGACCATTGTTGGAAAGTACCTAATTTTGTATATTCTTTGAATTCTACTGTGGCTGCCATTGAGTATGAAGTACAACAAAGATAGTTATTTTTTTTTCTTGATACGATGAAACTTTCAGCGTGGGAAAAAAAATCCTTCATGCTTTGCTACACTATTTACTAAACATTATCCGTTCATGGTTGTTTGTTTTCAATATTTGCTACACAGGTTAGCTGGATTACATTACCTTTCTCATGTGCTGAACTGGTTGCAGGGTTTGTTCTTGCTTGGACATATTTTCTGCTATGTAGTGTGGTATGGGGTTTTGTTTATTTTGTGGGAAATGTTACCATATTTGTAACAGTGTGTGGATAGAAGTAATGGTCAGAGGGATAAAATAAATTTACTAAGTATGGAGGAACAATATATAGAAAAGATTTGGAGATGGTAGTGGGAGAGAAAATAGAACAACAAAAATATTTGCAAGGAAGGTGGAAATGTAATGCGTAGAAATAGTGAAGTCTACAGAAGAGAGGCAGATATTCAAAGTAATTTGGAAAAAGTTACAACAAATGTTTCTGTTAAGTAAAAAAAATGAAACAAGGAGGGAAAGATACAATCTACACCAATAAATAAAGTCATCTATATTTTTAATGACTAAGACATTTGCTAAATACGTAGATTAATTTCACTGTACATCTTCAAGTATATTTTTCACATGCCTTACTGTCACACTAGCTCACTAGTGGCTTAAATAATAATACATGAAGAAATTATTTCTTCCAACATTAGTCTTAAAATCAAATATATGAAATTAATGCTTTTTGTATGATTTAACTCTGGTAATACTGAAAAAGTTCATCAGCCATTAAGCTAGCTGTCAAATGTTACAACACAGTGCAGCAGGAAGGGCAGAGAAGATTTACTTTGTACTCAGTAATTGTTTGTGTGGAGTAGGGAGAAGAGCTTGCATATCTTGAGGAGAAGCTAGTACTCAAACTGCTACTCAGACTCTCAAAATTGCCCCATCCTTCTGTGGTTATTGCTTTGTGAACAGCTTCCTTGTACAGTGTGGGTGCTCTGGATGCCAACGCACTGACACTGTTCCAATGTGTGGAGTAAGCCCTGCCTACCCCTCCACAGTTTGCTTTGTATGGAGGGCTGCAACCTGTAATACTTGTGTTTCTTCTTGTGAGTGAGTGAGTTTGAATTTAGTGGTGACAGTTACTTTTTTTGCCCTAATTGTTACATGTAGCTTTACAATCAATGGTTGTTGAATATGTATGAATATGACTTCAAATGTATTGTTTTACATGTTTTTTTCTCAGCACATTTTCGTTCTTTTTCATGTGTGACATAGATGTGAACCATATTTAACCATTTGGAGTTTGCAAATCCTTACGTATGTTATCAGGAGTATTGTAGAATAACCTAGAGGTATATCCTTTTGTTGATAATTTTTTGTTTCTGAGCACATTTCATTTAGCTTGTATATTAAAGGCAAAGCAGTTGCATTTTTGTCCTGAGATAAGTTTCAGCTGTTTCTTACTACAATTACGCTGTTACTGCTAGGACAATGTTTTAGGTGAATGCCATTTTGATTTAGTAAGGGAAAGGACAAAACAGTACATGGAATTAAAACAGACTCCTGAAGACAAAAGTGGAGTTCTAATATGCATTTAAGAGTGAGGGTGTTTTAATATGAATGTCATAAGAATAGAATGCAAGATCTAACATGGAGAGTTGAAGTTGTTTTTTTGATGTCAGTGAGATTTTACTATGTGTGGGTACACTAAGCTGTTGAACAGAGTTGTATTATTTTTCTTGAGCTGGAAATTCAGTTAGACTTAATTCCCTTTTTACAACTATTTTGTATCAATCTTTTCGGTTGCCTCACTTAATAGTTATTATCTTCACGAATTCTGGAGAATTTTGAACTCTACTTTTTGGCTTGATTTTTAGCATGCTAAAGGTGCAAGTGAAACAGTATTCTAAATGTATTTTAATCCATAAGCACAAATATAACTTCTGCAAATGACTGCCTTCGTCTAAGCTTGACTGAATAATTTCCATTCAGTTCTGCATTTATGGGCTCTTGTTTAGGAGCAGCAAGGTATTCAGTTCCTCATTTACGTTACTGTGTTATATAGTCATTCAGTTTTGACTATGATTAAAGTACTAATGAAATTAAAATAATGCTATAAAACTACATATACCAGATTGTTAACATTTCATAGGTCTAAAATGCACAGGTCTAAAATCCAGTACATGCATGTTCTTTTACAATTGCTTTTTGTCTATTACAAAATTTTTTTTTTTTAAATAGACTCTCACAGGACAGCAGCAGGAGATAAACAACTTAATACAGAGAAAAATTGCTGTGGATGAGGAAAATGCCTGTTTGAAGAATGAATTCAGTAACTTGAACCAGAAATTTAAAGATAAAAGCCAAGAACTTAAGGTATATTAACTTGTACATAGTTGCATAAGACTGTAGCTTTGAAGTAGTTCTTTAAGCTATGTCAGCCTTTGTGGCACAGAAAATGACAAGCTTGGAGAAGAAATTGCCTTAGGCCTTGCTATACCTTACCGTTTTCTTACGTACCAACTCCGAGGAAGATGCTTTAAAGCCAAGAATCCAAGCTTTATAACTTTCAGATAAATAGTTAATGATGGAAATGGAGCAAAGAAAGTAGGAGTGTGAAGATGTGGCTTCTTGTAATTAGATTCTGATGGGACTGGCATTATTAATTGATAAAGTCGAGGTCTGGGAGGATATGTCTGTGTGGGTCTCAAAAATAGCTGGGGACAGCATCAAAGGCAGCTTGATCAATTAATGGGCTCTTTGCAAATGTGTACTCATCAAAGCTGTCATCCAGCTGAAAAATATGACCCTTCCACCTGCATGAAAGAGGCCAATAAAAGTACACAGGTGACCTTGGCCATCAAATATAGAACAAGCTGCTGTGAGGGTAAAACTGCACAGTTTATATTTGCTGATTAGTTCTCACTTTTTTGTTTATCGGCCCTTGTGGTACTGTTCTACAGGACACCGAGGAGTGTGCACAGAAGAAGGAAGAGCAAAACAGACTGGTTATAAAAAACCTGGAGGAGGAAAATAACGGATTAAATACATGCTGTGCTGACCTGCTAAATGACCTGGAGAAACTGAGGAAGCAGGAGGCACAATGGAAAACAGAAAAATCTGGCAGTGATGTCAGAATAAAGGTACGAAGTGGAATGGCTTGCTGGATGTTATTTCAGAATTAACTTATCCAGACGTTTTCACTGCAAGTTATTTTCTTTAAATAACAAGTTATATATATTCAAATCTACCAGTGGGGACTTGCATTCATTTACATTCCTTCACTTAAGACCCACAGCTTTTTAAAAATTGATGTTGCAAAGCAGGAATCTGACTTCAAATAGTCATCTTAAAATGTAATCATTAAAAAATAAAAGATACTGTATTTTAAGATAAAATATATGTGTGAAATAATAAAAGCTTAAAAGTATTATCATTCACATTTTTTTTTTCTCAATGTGTAATTTACTTACCTATAATTTGGTTGCAGTAGACTTGATATTTGTTGTTTTGGAAGAAAACTTTAAAACTTTAACTGCAGTTTTGAATAAATTGTGTCCTAGCCTCCAGAGGGCTCTACTCTGTGAGAGGCCTTATTATTACATATAATATATTAAGAAGTTATTTTCACTGTTTATGATAAACTGAAAAAGGAAATAATTGAATACATGGTACAGAATATTGTATCTTTTATTTAAATGATACTTTGTCTTGTTTACTGGTGAAAATTGGCAAGTTCTTTTTAAATTCCTTTAAGAAATAAGCCACAAACATGGTATCAAAGTGTTTGATGGCTGCTTATACACCTGCCTAGTTAATGAATTCTTTTTATTTACACGGCTAACGAACACTCACAACACTGCTTGTTTACACTATCAAAGTATATGACACTCTGGTATATTCAATGTAGTAACTATCTTATGAACATCTTGCCCAGAAACATCTTTTTTTCTCCACTAGCAGTTCACGGTTTTCATGACACTTCTGATTGTTGTGCTGATGGAAACCCTTTGTAAAGAGCTTCATTCAGTTCTGTTAACATGGGAATTAAAGTTCTTGCAAATTGAGGCCTTTGGAGTGGTTATGATGAAAGTATTATAGGATTCCCAGGACAACGAATAATTTGTTGATACTTGGGGGAGAAAATCTAGCGTGTACTAAACAGATTTAATAGTTTTCAAGTTGTGAAATGTAGTGCTTGTAATATTTGATAAATTATTGAAAATCATTGTTACCTACACCCTCAATGAAAACAGTCAGAATAATTTTTTGTGTATCTGTCTTCCTGGCTGATAAGGCATACTGAAGAGAGAAAGGTGTGTCACAACCATGTGATTCCAAGGATGGGAATAAGTAGTGTCAGTGTTTCAGAGTCTGGTCACAAGCAGGTTGAGGTGACAGAGCGTGTCTAGAGCGTGTCAGAGGTAATTTCTTGAGATGGGTATTCCCTGAGGCAACCAGGAATGATACACAGCTGGATCTGCTGTTCACAAACAGGGAAGTACTGATTAAGGAAATAATAATGGCAGCCTTGGCTATAGTGATCATGAGATTGTGAAGACCAAGATCCTGAGAAGATGAAGGAAGGAGAGTAGCACAGTACCGACCTGGAATTAAGGAGGAGAGTCTTCAGCTTGTTGAGGGAACCAGCAGGTGGAATCCCATGAGAAGCAGCACTGAAGGGTAAAAGAGCTCAGGAAAATTATCAAATCTTTAAAGACAGCTTCCTCTAAGCCCAAGTATGGTCCACGCTGATACTCAGGAAAACAAGTGGATGTATCAGGAGACCAGCTTGGCTAAACAGAATTAATTGCCAAACTCCAGTGTAGGGTGGGGGTGGAAAGCAGTATTCAGGAAGTAGAAACAGTGAAAGCTGTTCTGAACAAAAGACTTCAGAAACATTGTCTGGGCACTCAAGGATGGTGGTTACCTACCTACAGTTGAGACTTGCAAGTGATGACAGGTATAACCAGAGTTTCTTACACTACTTTAGTAGTAAAAGGCTGAACAAGGAAAATGGGGGCCTGTTGCTGAAAGGGAAGGATGAGTTAGTGACAGCAGGTAATAGATACAGCAGAGGAACTGAATGTTGTCTTTACCTTAGTCTTCACCAACAAGATTCCCCCAAGCATTTGTGCCTGGAGGCAGACTTCAAGGAGAACTACTAAAAGTGGATGAACTGGGAAATACCTGAGAGAACTTGACTAGTGCACATCCATTGGATGAGCTGAACTGCATCCAAGGGTGCTGAGAGAGTTGCCTGATGTCACTGTCAGGCTTCTGCCTGCCATCTTTCAAAGGCAATAGAGATCAGGGGAGGTCCCTGATGAGAAGCATAATCCAAGAAAAAAGGTTGGTTGGCCTCACTTCAGTCCTTGGGAAAATCACAAAGAAAGTTGTCTTGGAAGTAATTTCTGGGCACATAGTTGAGAAAGTGACTAGAAACAATCATGGATTTTTCAAGGATGAATCGTTCCTGAGCAACCTGATTGTCTTTTGTGACAAAATGATTGTGTCTGTGGACAAGAGGAAAGCTTGGATGTGACTGACCTTAAGCAAGATTTTTGTTAATGTCTTGCTGTGTTCTTGTACCCAAGTTCAGATGTTACAGCTGGATAGGTGGACAACAACAGGTTTAAAGGAACTATTTGGATGTTTGGGTTCAGAAAGCTGTGGTTAATGCATTGTACTCTGTCTGTAGGCTGGTAATAAGTGGTGTACTGCAGGATCTATCCTGGGCCTGTCTTGTTTAAAATCTTTATCAGTGACCTGGAAGAGGGGACGGTGAGCATGCTCGTCAAGTTTGCAGATGACACCAAACTGTGGGGAAGTGAATGTGCTTGAGGGCTCTGCTGCCATCCAGGGGGACCTTGACAGAAACAGGCCAACAGGAGCCTTAACCAGGACAAATGTTGAGTCTTTCCCTGAGAGGCAGAGCCCTGCAGCCATACAGAGGCCAGGGATCAGCTCTGGGGGACAGCCTTGGGCACTGGCGGGTAGCAAGCTGCATTGGGGCCAGCCTTGTGCACCAAGACAGCAATGAGGGCCAGCAGCACCTAGAGACGCAGGAGCAGGGCATGGCCCCAAGAGCCAGCGGAGAAATCGACCCCCTCTGCTCAGTACTTCAGGTACTGCACCCATTTTTGGGTGTAGTACAAGAAAGATATCAGTAAACTGGCTGACGGTGAGACAATGGGCCTGGAGACCTTGCCTGGTGAGGAGAGGCTGTGGGGACAGGCTGGTTCAGCCACGAGGAGGGATGGCTTTGGGGCTGTGGCCATCCAACAGCATCTCCAGCACCAGCAAGAGGGGGTGGAGGAGACACAGCCAGGCTCTTCACAGCTTTGCGTGGCAGAAGGGTAAAAGGCAGTACAAGCTGAAACAGGAAAAGCTGAGGCTGGAGATAAAGAGAAGCCTTTTCCCAAGGAGGACAGCCCAGGAGTGGGGCTGGGGCCCAGGGAGGTTGGGCCATCTCCATCCTTAGGAGATTTCAAGCCCTGACTTTGTGAAGCCCTGAGCAGTGCTGTCAGACCCCCTGGCTTAACCTGCTTTAGGCAGGGTCTGTGACTGGAGACCTCACTAGGCTGCCGCCCGCCTGCATGTGTCCATGGGTCTGATAACCCAGCTTCTGCCTTTCTCGCCACCCCAATCCCCCACCCCTTTTTTTCCCTTTCCTTTCTGTGATGTTAGACAAGTGACTATACACCTTTGCTAGTGGACAGAGTTAGGTGAAGTTGATGATCTCACAAGACTATTCCAAGGATTGAGAAGCATATGAAAAATACTACCTGCAAGAGGGAAATGTTTGACCTCTAGGAAGTAGTAATATGTTGCTTCATTGTTTTTTATCAGTATTTTGAAAAAAAATAATTTATAAAAACACGCAAAGTTATTTTTGTAGTTCATCACTGTTTACATATGGTCTTCCTGTAAATACTTGCTTGAAAATTTAAGATACAGTTTGAATTAATTTCTCATTCTGTTCCTGACATTCCCCATTTCTATTACTCTACACTCAAGAATCAATATTGGATGCCAGATTGGCTCTTAAGAGGATGCTTATAAACAATAAAGAATAATAATTTTCTTATCCACAGTGGCTAGGTATGACCATTATCACACTACACAATATTGGGCTCCAGATAATGTTCTAATATATACACCCCAATATAACATGTCTCTGAAATGCTTTCAAGAAGTAATTTATAAGCAAATTCAATAATGGAATTGTGTTGTTTTTTCCAAGTGATTGTAAAAATGGTTATAGATGAAAACCATTTGAATTCAGAAATTATATCCCCTTCTGAAAGTCAGTTCTACCTCTCAGCCTTGAGTTTGGGAATTGAACCAGCATCTCTTTTTGTACACATTTTTCAGTAATAAACACTATATTTAACAATACTGTAGATGATGTTGTATATAGACCGTATTTATGTTAGTCTCCTATATCTGTGGAAGAATAAAATGAAACCTTATCAATGCGAGCTACCTCAACATTGTTTTTAAAATATGCATTAGATGATAGAATTGCTAGGTCTAAAGAACAGATTCTTCTTTTGGAAAAGTGGCCCTCTGTTCAGAGACTGAACTAAGTGTTACAAGCCCCCCTTTGTGGTTTTTTTTCCCCTAGTCTGTAAACCATCTTCTATGCACAAAAGTGTCACTTGTCACTTTCAAACACTGGTTGTTTCCAGTTCTACTATAAGCTGAATTGGTGTATAAAATTCAACTTTTTCAAACTGAGAGAAAAAGCTTCTATGGCTAGTTTGTCCACTTAACGAATATTTTTTCGTATTAGTTGAAATCCCAGTGAGACAGATTAACAGGAAGAGACCTGATAAGGTGGCTAAAAAGGTGTCAATAGTGTTTTATTGTTTGTCTTTCCTTTGTATACCTTCATATAAATAATGTACAGTGTACAAAAAATTAACATAGGGCTTTGCTTTCTGCCTTAAAGTAGTTCTTGAGAATTACTATTCTGTGCTTTCCAGGGCTCAGATCAGCTTTCTGTATCTCCTGAAAGTGCACAAGTGGAAAAGCTGTCAATCAGCCACTTTATGCATGGATGTGTCTCCATATTTAAGAATGAAATAGGCATTTGAGTTATTTTGTTGTTCTTTGGGTGGAGCTTACTTAAATTATTTTTTAATAATAAGAAGAATCTATATTTTCCCAAACTCAGTCAGTCACAAAAGACTTTGTATGTAGACACAAAAAATGTCACACTGGTGGGTTTTAAGTGGAGGTGTGATCTAAAAGATAGTGAAATTGCTTACTGTTTTGTTTTGTTTTTCTAGTTAGCAAATTACTTGTTAAAGTTCTTGAAGTCTGAAGGTGGGAGCTTTTAAAGAAACAGGGAGAAGTGTGCTATTTTAAAATTAAACACTTTGAGAAACAGCCATCTCTGCCATCTCTGTCAAGAGGAGCCTGGGATTTTAGTTCCACTGAAAAATGAGGATTTTATTGAGATGGGACCTTGAAAAAGTACTCTCACTTCTGTCATAATACATGACAAAAAAAACCATGAAAACAAAGCTACTGTATTTGGAAGTGACTTTCTAAGGGTTTGAAGCTACAAATAATGAAACTTAAGTGTTAATTCACAGTGAGTCCATAATCTATGCACAGCTATGCTGCCTCATGCCTTGTCTATGTGTTATGCTTTTCATGTTTGAAGTTCTTTTAAATTCACCTTTTCTCTGATTTTTCTGAGTTTGTAGTTCTTGGGCTTGAAGTGATCAAAATATTCCTGTGATGTTTTACCTTAAATTATTATTCTGCTATTTATCTTCATTTCATTTTAGTTAGGATCACCACTTTTCATGGCTAGAAATAATGACAAGACTTATTTCTGTACTTCGCTTTCAGTACTGTTATAAAGAAGTATCATATCTTTTACTGTGTCTTATATTTTTCTCTAAGATAGGCATTTTCTTCATCATATGACTGAATTATTAGATGTTTTGACTTACTGTGTTTTAAATAGCACCTACTTTGCTTTAATATGCTTTAAAAGATTGAATTCTAAACAGTCTGTATGTACAATTGAAATTAGCTTTAATTTGAATATCAGGCTTAGGAGAATTTGTATTTAGCAAATTTTCAGTCTGCATGTTTATGCAATGAAACTATCTTCTCAGCTACTGTATCAACTAGAAGGCAATATAATAAATTCCACATTATTTAAAAAAAATGGAGATACTAGAAATTGAGTGTAAAAAATTATAGTTACTTCATAATCTTAGATTTCTGAATTTGATACAAAAGCTCAGTATGTACAAAATGCCTCAATATATGATATTTCAGTATATAAGCTATTTGTATGACCAGTTCCTCCTTACCTCTATTTTCATGTTTTGCCCTTTCAGTAATGCTTCCAAAAAAAGTCAAGGTTTCAAAATAAGTTCACAAGGTTGAACTGATTAATTTGTTAGTTGAAATCAAAATTTGAACTCCCGTATGTCACAAATGGGGCAAAGTACTCAAAGATACTTTTTTTCTGGTTTTAAATTCTGCCATTGTATAACTTCTAAAGTTGTATTTATGACTATTTGTTACCTATTTTTTGTATTGTATTTACCCTGCAATGGATGATGGGAACTTAAGCACTGGTAAGATCAGATTTTTTTTAATCTCTACCATGAAAAACCTCTGCAACTCTATAGTGTGTTGTGAAAGATAGGCAAATAGGATTTATTCACAGGAAATGTGAACTACTGTAATTTTTGTTCACATATACAATAACTTCTAGCTGCTGTGGAAAAACAAAACAAAACAAAACGCCGAGGAGAAACCCTAAGATTTTTTTGGCTGGAAGTTATAAATACCTTATTACACTTCAACATTTTCATATGTTGACAGAATGAACTGTCTGCTATCATTCTGAAATCTTTTGTTATCTGAGAAAAAGTGATTTTTGCTACCTAGCCATTGAGATTGAATGATGACTTCATTTGTCAGGTACACCAGGTATATAGCCTGAAATTTATCATGAAACAAATACTTTCCTACCTCATTCACTCATGAATCTTGCTATTTCCTCACATTAATGTTACTAACAGAACATGATAATTCTTGTCCAAATTCAAAGAATCTGATTGTAGTACACTTCTGATACACCCAAATATGTATAAGACACTTTTATGCTATTTTAGAGGCAATTATTTATTAGCTTTTCAGTTATAAAAATTTTTTGGTACCTTCAGTATTTGAGGCATCTTTGCTGAAAGGGAAAATGTGTATTTCTTTAAGTCTCTATGAAAATAGGAGATAAACTAATACACTGTTGGAAGTAGATTAGGGATGCTATCCTACTAGGAGGTATTTATTTTAAATTGTTGATGAATCCTGGAATATTTGACTTACTGAGAACAAGTGATGGTGTCTTTGAGTAGTGTAATACCAGAGCAGGTCTAAGGCCATTGCCACCTTCTGAAACTCTGCCTTAGATATTACTGTGATATTTCCATTCCCATTCTCGCCTCAAAACACTCTGGGCAAATAGTCCTACGAAGCTTCTTAAGGACTGAAGTACTCTTCTAAGCTGCTAAACCTCCAGAGAACTCTAGTAAGGTCACTATGTAGAGATCAAAGTCTTGCTTGAATAAGCTTCCTTGCTGCTCTATTTCCCAGATATACCTTCACACTTTGCTGACTAACTTCTACAATAAGGCTTACTGTAAAAGGAAAACTATTGCTTGTTTACATGGTTTTCAAAGAGCATTTCCGGAAGTTTTCTTGTACGCTATTTCTTTTCCTGAAGAAACTATTCCTTGCACTGAATTAGAAGTTCAAAATCAGAGCAGATTTACAAAGCAGTTTCAAAAATGAATCTGTATCCATGATTCTTAGTTCATGTGTGCAATATTGTGCATTTTTTGGATAACTTAATATATAGCTGTTTATTGTGAGGAGTGAGTTTCTTCTGTTTGATTTCTTCACAGAAAACAAGGTCTAATCAGTTCAGTAGTTAAATAGGGTACTATTGCTTTGCAAAGATTTGATTCAGGGTTCTCCTTCCACATGCAACAAACAAATTAAAGAGAACTTCCTAGAGTAAAGAATAGGTGGCCACCTAAAATTTGAAATGCACATCTTTTTTCTGGTATTTCACATTTTTCGTACATGCACACATGCACGTATACCTATATATATTTGCTTAGACCACAATAAGTATATGCATGAATGTATGTGCACATCTATATGTCTATATAAGTAGATAACTTGCATAGTAGATTTTAACTCTTTCTTATATAACTCTTTCTATATTCTTTGCAGAATTTGGAAACTGATTTAACAGAGGCAAGAGAACAAATGAAAGAGTTGCGCAGTATATGCAGTAACTTGTCATCTCAGGTAGCTGTGAAACAGGAAGAACTCTCCCAAAAGGATTCAGATGTGATTAAAGCTAAGTAAGTATTTCATGATTTCATTACCTTTAAGTATCAATCTTCTCATAAAGGCTATTGTTCCACTTACAAAGCAGTGCCTTGCATTAGCGGTATTTTTGTGCAGCAGTGTATTTCATACCATTCTGTTCTGCAAGCTGTAAAGCTTTTGGAAGTCTACCAGTAGATGACAGTTTATGTAGACTGTCTGATGTATTTTGACTCTTAGTATATTTTTATCAGTTTTTGAGTAGGGATAGACTTTAAAAATTGCACTCTGTAATTAGGATTGGGTCACAGAACTACCAATCTGCACTGAAAGTAACAAAATACCAATATGATTAATGATACATAAAAATTTAGTTGGAGAGGCTAAATGCCCTAAACTTGGAAAAGCTGTAAGCCTAACTTTAACTTTTTAATTAGAGTCAAATCTGAGGAGTCAGCAGAAGTCTGCATAAGCCTGTGCTAAAGGTTTAAAGTGCAGTGATTTAAGCTTTATCTTAGGTCTCACACCATTTCTTTATACTGAATCTGTAAGATTAGCGCTGCATTATTTAATTCCTGGAAAAGAAATGAAGGATGGAATGAATTATATGAATTGACTAGACTACTGAATTCCTCAAAGTGAAGGGAATGGCAGAAGACAATTGGTAACTTTAAGTGGATTGTCAGAAAACTGTCCATTTTTCATGTTTTGGTTTCAGAGGCATACACAGTGTTTATCACTCCTGTGTTAGACAAATAATGTTCCCTTCAGTATTCCCTCAAACTGTGGCTATGCCTGAAGAGCTGCAGTTGGGATGCAGAAATCACTGGTATGGATACTCCTCTTTGCTTTCCAAGCAGAAGTAATCTTACTGTAGGGAGTCAGTATCTAAGTCTTTTGGGGGAAAAAACTGGAAATATGATTTTTGATGACTCTGACCTAAATTGTCATCCTAGTATTTGTTGAAATCTTTACAGGAAAAATGATGGCTTGTTATTTTCGTATTTAAAAGGTATAACTGTTGCGTTTTCAAAAGTCAATAAAAATAGGCAAGTTTAATGGGAAATTGCATTGAAAGAGGCAATCACTGGAATTTGTGAAATTCATCAATGGACTAATAGGCTTTATTATTTTCTGAAATTGTTATCAGAAATACATATATGTGTGAGAGGACAAGGGACAGCAAAGACGACATTTTTAAAGTCAGGTAATCAAGGTTTGCAAAGTTACTGCTTGTTGGTTACAGTTCAGGATATTGCAGACTGAGTTGGCCTAAACATTGAACTTAAAATTTCTTAAAATGTATTCTTACATATTCACTGCAGAACAACCTCTTTGAATTTGTCACAGACATCTCGTTTAAATATGTAATTAAAATAAGCACTTTTTTGAACATGAGGTCTGAACTTGAAGTAACAGAAGGATGGACAACATACTTATTTTGAAGTGTTTGAAGACTTTTTCTGTATGTTTTTCTATTTCCTTCTAAATTTATGGAAAACAGTTTGGCAAACTGATGATACATGTTTTTCTGTGTGCTCAGATGTTTTCCTTCCCAGTTACTTAACTGGCATTGTGATGAATGATAGTATTTTTCCATATCACTAGTATGTGACTTATACTTGACATGTTATATATGTATATATTTGATCAGTATCATTGTAATTCAATGTCTGCTAATCTTTCTTAATGAACTGTCTTCAGCTACAAGTTTCTTGTTGACATTTCTATTACAAAAAAAGAAGGTTTCTGCTAAATGGCTTATATAAGATTCACAGTTTCAGGCAGCAGTTTCAGTAGTTAGCAATACAAAGTAAGAATTTCAAATATCCTGTATTTTTTTGCAGTACAGAATACCAAAGTTTCTCCTTATCTTTCCCAGGTGTCCGTACATAGATAAAACTATTTTTCTGTTGGTTCTTAATGAAAAAAAAAAAAGGTCAAAATAAAAGTCTGTGTAGACAAAAGCCAAACTCTTACTTAAATTAAAGAAAGCAAACCCTCCAGAATTAAAGGAAAAAATTTGAGAAGAAAATAAAGTCTTCACATCTTCTCATCTTCCTAGGCTGCGGTCTTAGAACTGTTGACTTAATGACTAAAGCATTTGGTTGTTGCTTTTTTTTTTTTAGCTGATAACTATTTTTTTTGTTGTTATCCTTGTTTAAAACTTAGTCTTATTTTTAGAAGTTTTAATTGAATGCTCAGTTTTCATTTAATGCTGGCAGAAAATTATTTGACAAATAGTGTGGAAAGTACCCCATCTACCTGACTATCTCCAGTTTCCCATCATCAGTTTCAAACTTTTGGACCTGAAAAAGACAATGTGATTTGCAAATCTTTCTGTTCTCCCCACTGCTCTGTCTGTCTCTCCCAGTCTGCTGCCTGCCTGCCTTCCCCACCCTCCCCCCCCTTTTTGAAAACAGACCAGGAGCACAGCTGTAATTATTAGAAACAAACTCTGGAGGAAAAAAGGAAGGAAAACTGGCTTCCTTCATTTGGTGTCTTCTTTTGTATGCAGTATAGGCAGATCCAGAAAAACACTCCTTCAGCTGACACCTTGGTAATACTGTCTGAAATTTTTACAGTAGATGCTAAAATCAATTGGAAAAGAAAGTCTCTAAGGGTCAACGTGTAAACTGGTCTGGTGCTCTGTTTCTTGTGCAGTCATAACTTCTTGCTCTGTTCTGCATATCTGTCAGTTTGTTAGTAAAAGCTTTTTTCAGTTTAACAGTAACTGTTTGTAGACATTAAGAGAACTGTTTTCTTTAAGGGGCAGTCTTTTTCAGCAAATTAGCAGGGACCAAAATTTTGAAGAAGTACTCCACTTTAACTCTGGCACTACAGAATAGCGGGTGTTTTTGAAAATCCCACCCAGTGTCAGTAAAAGTCTGTCACGTGCTTCTGAGGCATGGAAGATAAATTTTCTAAGAGCAGTGAACAGACAGTATTTACAGGGTCCATCATGCACAGTGAATGTCTTCAAGAAGTGACAACCTTTCTTTGCTGGCTTTATTTTTGCAAAGCACTCTTGATCTCACTGGGTTTAATTTCAAACTCCTGAAGTAACTGTGAAGTGCATTTCCTTGTCATATTTTTCATGTTTCCGTTCAGCACAGATTTTCTGGATCTATTTAGAGTCCCTGGTAGCCTTTCAATTTTCATGTTCTTGAAGAACATTAGATCTTGCTGTTTGTTTCTGAAGATTAACTCCAATGCATCTCTGTAATTTTTTTTGTTTTAAAATTATGCTAAATATCAGGATTTAGAACTTTGTGTTTACTGCTGAGCACTTGGTGGTCTGTGTCACACTGGCCCAGAGCTCTGGTGGAACTCTGAACATCAAACTCAAGAGGTTTGCTTGACTCACTGAGACTTGAGCCATGCTGTCACAGGTATCTAGGAAATATTAAACTGTTTGCAAATATAGTAAGCTCTATTCTAAAATGAATTAGAATTTCTTGCCCCTGTGTTCTTACTGGAAGTGTGTGCTGTGACAACATTCCTTTGATTAATTTCTAGTCCATCATTTTACAACCACTTCTTTCATAACAATACTGTGCTTTTTTTTTTTTTTCTCCCTTCCCCCACCCCACTGCTGTTGCTGTTTACCTCCATGCTGTAAATTATGAGGCAGTTGGATTTCTACTCAGCCCTTATTTTGCTGCTCTGGGATTTTCAGGTTATTCTTTGCTGTGTGCTGTAAACCATTTCATAGTATCTATGCCGTTCCCCCGAGAAGCCATAATTCATAGTGCCTGTCACTATGTCGTATTTCTAAGCTACAGGTAATGGAATCCAGAGATTTCCTGAATTACCCCAAACCCTCTTATATTCCCTTGGTAATGGGGGTAGCTGAGGTACTCAGAATGCCATCTTATTCTCCAAAACTGCAGTGGTGATAGAAAGCCAACAGTATCACCCGAAGTGGTGGGTATGATGAACATTAACTCTATTTGCAGCACAGTTATATAGCTTCTGGAGTGACAGTAGCTACTCATTTCATTTACATCTCTGGGAAGCCACAGTTTACTCTTAAACTGTTGGTATGATCAGGACATAAAGGTTTTATTTAATGTTATCCTGTAAGGATGGGAGGAAACTTTAGTTCCCACTCTTGTCAGATGTGAGCACCAGAGCTATCTCTACCCTAAACAATAGGATGAATCTTAAATACTGTTATTGGCAGGACAAGGTGTCAAATCTTTGAGCCTTGCTGCAATCTAGTTTGTAGTGTCGTCATGTAGTGTCAACCTTGCAATGTTTAAAGCAAAAATCTACTAAGGTTATTGTAATCTTACTTTAGCGGCTGAAATAATTTAGTTATGCTCTTCTATTTTGACTTGAGAAAATCCTGACTATTTTTCATAGCAGGCTGTTCCTTATGACTTGAAAAGTGCAGCTCACTTTCTGTAAATTTCTTGGTTTCCCATTGTATCGGTCTTCAGGTGTTAGATTAGAGACAGAGGGGTGGGTTTTTTTCTCAGTAATATCTGGTGACTTCAGTGTTAAATGGAGTTAAATACTCTCAGTGTATCAAGGTGTATTTGTTTATGGGGAGGGTGGGGTGGTGGGGAAAAAATAGACCTAGTAGGTGTTTCAATTTTGGTGGTTAGCTGAGAGAATATTGTTTTTTCGACTAGTGCTGCTGATGGTGTCTTTTTTTAGGTTTGTGTTTGTGTTTAGAGTGTACAGTATATCGAAACATTTTATCAATATGTGCTTATATTTGTATACATGTATCCTAGTTGTGTGTGTACATGTATGTATCCACATCTAATTTATATATTTTACATGTAGATGTATATATTTCTACATATCTGTGTATGTATGTATAGATGCATATATGCATAAATCTCTGTGGGTGTGTATATAGGCACATATTTTAAATGCCACTCATTACCTTTGTTACATTCAATTTGCAATTTTTTTACTATTCCTTCTGTTACATGCTTACCTGAGAGTATAATTTTCTTTAGGACTGGACATCCTTACCCTGCTGCAGTGACAGGCAGTTGTCTCTCTTGTAGAGTGCTTAGTAGTTTGCTCATTTGAGTAAGCGTATTAATAGATATTTCGATCAGAAATTAATTTTTATCTTGTAACTGTTTTTTCTGATTATCATGGCATTGATTTTCTATACTCTCTTTGAGCATGCTGCAAGCAAATTAGTAACAGAAGCGCACAATCACTGAGTGGTTCAGACTGGCAGACACCTCTGGAAATTGTGTAGTCCTGCTGCTCCAGCAGGTCCAGTCCTCTGCTTGAGCACTATCAGCTACAGCATGCTGCCCAGGATGGTGTCTAGTTGAGTTTGAGTATGTCCAAGAATGGGGACTCCGCAACCTCCCTGGGTAGCCTGTTCCAGTGTTTGACCACTCTTACAGGATAAAAACATTTTTCTTATGTTTAAATGGAACTCCATGTGTTTTTTATTTGTGCTCATTACCTCTTTTCCTGTGACTGGGCACCACTGAGAAAAGTCTGTCTGCATCTTCTTTATAGACTCCCATCAGGTGTTTATACATGTTGATAATGTTCCCCTGAGCTTTCCCTTCTCCAGGCTAACAGTCTGAGCCTTCCCAGGCTCTCTATGTATGGCAGATGCTCCAATCGTTTCATCATCTTTGTGGTCCTTCACTGGACTTATTCCAGTATGTCCTCTCTTGTACTGGTGAGCCCAGAACTGGACACACCACCCAGATGTGTCTTACCACTTCTGAATAGAGGGGAGAGATCACTTCCCTCCCCCTGCTGACAAATGCTCTTGTCAGTTCAGCTCAGGATGTCATTGGCCTTTGCCACAATGGCACGTTATTGGCTCATGGTCAACCTGCTGTCCACCAGGATCCCCAGGGCATTTTCTGACAAGCTGCTTTCCAGCTGGTCAGTCCCCAGCCTGTGCTAGTACATGGGGTTATTACTCCCCAAGGGCAGTAATTTGCACTTCCCTTTGTTAAACTTCATGAGATTCCTGTCAGCCCATTTGTCCAGCCTGTTGAGGTCCCTCTGAATGGCAGCACAAATGTCTGGTGAAACAACCACTGCCCCCAGTTTTGTGTCATCAGCAACCTTGCTATGGTGCACTCTGTCCCATTGTCCAAGTCATTAATGAAGATCTGAAAAAGTGTTGACCTCAATTTTAGCCCCTAGGATACTCCACTAGTGCCTTGCCTTCAACTGGACTTTGTGCCACTGATCACAATCAGCCAGGTTCAAGTCCACCTTACTGTCCACTTATCTAGTCTATACCTCATCAGTCCGTCTATAACCATTTCTTGAGAGACTGTCAAAAGCCTTACTGCAGTCAAGATAACATCCACTGCTCTCGCCACATCCACTGAGCTAGCAATTTCATCAGAGAAGGCTGTCAGGTTGGTTAAGCCTCATTTCTCCTTTGTAAATTCATGATGACTACTCCCAACGATCTTCTTGTCCTTTATATGGTCCATCACCTTCCCAGGGACTGAGGTGAGGCTGACTGCTCTAGTTTTCCAGATCTTACTTGAAGATAGGAGTGACATGCTTTCTGTTCCTCAGGAACCTCCCCTGATAGCCATGACCTTTCAAAGATTATTGAGCCTCTCTCAGCACTCATAGGTGCATCACATCAAGTCCCATGGACATGTGTATGTCCATTTTTTTAAAATATTCCCTGATCTGATCCTCCTCCACTGAGACTATGAGTCACAGGGACCTGGGATTGCTGGAGGCAAATGTTACCTTTAAAGACAGAGCTGAAGAAGGCATTGGGTGCTTTGGCCTTTTTACGTTCTTTGCTACTGGAGCCCCTGCTGTTTTCGGCAGTGAGCCCACTTTATCCCTTGTCTTCATTTTGCTGATGATGTACTTACAGAAGCCTCTTGTTGCCCTTCATGTCCCTCACCATATTCAACTCCACACAGATTTTGGCTTTCCTAACACTATCCCTGCATGCTTAGACAATGTCTAAATTCCTCCTGGTCTCCTGTCCCTGCTTCTACATCTTGTATCCTTCCTTTTACATTTGAGTTTAGTCAGGGGAGATCCTTGTTCATTCATGCAAGCTTCCTGCTACCTTTGCTTGACTTCTTGCTCATTGGAATGGACCATTGTACAATTGTTGGTCTTGGAGGATGTGATCCTTGAAAATCAACCAGCTCTCATGTATTCTTCTTCTCTCCAGGCTGATATTATATTGGATTCTTCAAGTAGGTCCCTGAAAATGCCCAGATCTGCTCTCCTGAAAGCCAGGGTTGTGAATCTGCTTTTTGCCTTTCTCCCTCCTCTCATGATCCTGAACTCCCATCTTCTCAAGGTTGCTGCAGACAAGGTTGCCCCTGGTCTTTACATCCCTGACCAGTTCTTCCTTGTTTGTAAGTATGAGGTCCAGTAATGTGTCTTCCCTCATCAGCCTGTTGATTGCCTGTGGCAAGAAGTTATCATCAAAGCATTCCAGAAACCTCCTGGATTGCTTGTGTCCTGCTGTGTTGTCCCTCCAGCATATACTGGAGTGATTCAAGTACCCCATGAAGACAAGGGCCTGCAAACATGAATCTTCTTCCAGTTTTCTAAAGAGGACTTTATTCTTCTTCCTGATCAGAAAGGATCAGCAGGCAGCCACCATGTCATCCACATTGGTCTGCCCACACCTGACCCACACGCTCTCAGCTGGCTCATTGCCCATCCCAAGGCAGAGCTCCATCCATTTACACTGCTCTTTCACATAAAGGGCAAATTCTTGCCATCCCAGCCTGTCCTTCTTAAAGAGCCTGTATCCATGCATGGCAGCACTCCAGTCATGTCAGTTATCCCACCTTGTCTCTGTGGTCCCAGTGAGCCCTGCAACTGCAGACAGATCTCTTAATTCCTCCTGTCATCCTCCATGGGGACATGCTGTGTGCATTTGAACAGCAACTTCAAATGGGCACTGAGTTGTGCTTATTTCCTAGGAAGGCTCTTAAGAGCCTCCCCCATCCTGATGTCCTGTCAGCACTCCCTTATTTATGTGCATACACTTGAGGTGGTCCTCTCTGAGCCTCATATTGTTCATCACAAGGTCTTTCCTGTCCACACCAACCTGTGCCCTTTGCTTGCCAGCGCAGGCCACAGCTCCCTTGCTTGTCACTTGGTCAACAAGTCTGTCCCCAGCCATTTCTAGTTTAAAGCTCCCCTTACCACTTTGGCCTGTCTGTTACCAAAGGTGCTTCATTCTGTGAATGTATTTGTATTGCACCATTGCTGCTGAATAATTCCTGGTAAGATTGAGCATAATTTCATCCTTCCTGTGTAAAAATGAAATAAAAGAAGGTTTGCCTTGTGGATTTACAATGAAAAAATAGTACCTAATTTAATAAAGAGGATAAAAGCAGCTGTAACGTACAACTGCAAGTTAAATACAGTGGTTGTGTATTTCTTTGTCTCAGGAATTTTTCAGATTGCAACTATTTTGGTTTGTATAACTTTTTACTCAAAAAAGAAAAATAAAGCAAGTCAGGATACGTGTATGAAGAAATAAAGTTTGATTTTTAAAATGTGGTGTAATGGAACTGTGACTGAGTTTCCCTATGTTTAAAAATTCTTGAGTTTAACATGAACAAACATGTTAATATGTGTTCTGACTGTGCTGCAGTTCTTGGGTGGCTGCAAGGTTTAGCTTCCTCCCCATCCCCTCCCCTTTAGGGTATGACTCAAAGCCTGATAAAGTCAACAAAAAAGATTCCCATTGACCTTAATACTGTTTGTGGGCAGACCATTAGAGAACACATAATACTGCATTCTCAGGTGACAGACACAGATAACTGCATTGATGTTTGCATACAAATTAAAGAGCAGAAATATAGCAGAGTGGTCTTGGCAACAGTTACTACCAACTTTTCCAACAGTATCTGAGGATTCAGTGTTATCCCGTGTTTTTCCCTTCCACAACAAAATGAAGATCTGGTTGGAGAACCTGTGCAAGATTAATGTAATCTGTGTTTTAACTGCAGTGCAAAGATGTGTCATTTTCTACTGCATACTCACAGTCAGGGAAATGAAGCAAGGGCTTGTTTGGAAGCCTGTTGTAAAAGGCTAATGTAAAAGGCCTGTTGGAAAGTGCTAACGCATCGCTATGTCCTTATTTCTGCTGCTGTGCTTGTTAACAGAATTAAATTAGTATATATGAAGTACATTCTGCAGTTGCACTTTGGTTTTGTTACATAAAGAGTCCCTAATGCACCTCTACTGTTGTTCATTTTGAGAAGCTACCTTACATCTCATTGAGAAAGGTAGGATTTAAATACTGTTAAGTAAGCATGTCCTTAAGTCTTCTCCTGTATTGGCCTGTTAACAGGCTTTTTTAAATAGTGCTTTTTTAACAACATTCAGTTGTCTGACTGCTATTGTGGTACATGTAATTTCAATTTTTATATAATTATTGAGATATCGTACCTTTAACAAATAATCAACATATTAAGTAGTGGCGCAGGTCTTAAGAAATGTTTTTTGGAAAGTTCCTTTAAAATGGCTTCTTCATCATTCTGTGGTTTCTCAGGAAAACACAATGAAGCTGGTATTGCTGCTTACCTTTTGTACGCTAATATTTGCCTGGACATCTCCAGCAGTAGCACAAAAATGTAATGATAACTCTTGTTAATGATAATTCTAGGCACAGAGAAGTTGCATGTGTGTGGGAGGTCACTGAGAAAATTCTCTGAGGAAGTAACGAAGAAAGTCAGTTGGAGTGATAAACTTATATTTCAGTATCTGTATGTAATACTAGTGTGAAATATGCTCGTGAATTAAACAGGGAATTAAGTAGCAAATATATAAAAGGGATTAATGGAGTCATCTGAGCTTTTAACCTGTTACAGAAAATATTCCAAGTTTTTAATCACTGTTTATAAGAAGTAGTAGTTATTGATCTTTGTTTGCACCTTAATTTGAGATCTATCAGCAGTACAGTAAAATTCTCAAGCAGACTTATTATAGTAGGTCTATCCTATGGTTGCATTACAACACGATTCCTTTTAGTGTGTTTATAGAGCTTTTATTGTTATGTTATACAGTACACACCAAAGTTTACTTTGCTTATAGTTGTTGCAGTATGCTATATCTGCAGACAAAAAGTAATTTATCAGCAGACAGGGAGTATATGCATTTCAGAAAAGAGACTTGCTTTACACATACTTCGCAAGTTAAGAAAAACGTCTATTTTTTTTCTTATAGTTCTAATTAAAAAAAAAAACCAACTTATTTTACAGTCCATGTGTTCTAAATATTTTACGTTTTGACACTTACTGCTAAAGAGTTAACTGAATATTGATTAGAAAGTGTTGATGCAGTAGTGAAAATCCATGTATTTTAGAGCAGTTAGAGCATTAGAGGGAAATTGAAAGGCATTCCATTTTGAAACTTAACTGTTTTGCAGATATTTCACAAGAGGATGTGATAAATATTTTATATATAACTTCTAGTGTTTATAAGGCAATTGACAGAAAAATAAATGAAAATAGGAAGCTCATTATCTACAATAAAATTATTTGAACACAATTGTTTAACGGAGGTCATTGTTCTTCTTTTTCTTAATTTCTCTTTATTGCTTGTTTTGCACAGGAAGGAGTTACAGCAGCTGCAGAATCTTTACAGACAAAACATTGAACATACAGCACAGCAGGCTGAGCTGATAAAGCAGCTTCAGGCTCTCAATACTGATACACAAAAAGTACTGAAAGACCAAGAAGATGCTCACGCAGCTGAAACAACATCATATCAAAAAGTATGTCATTCTGCTTTATGATCACAGGGTTCATTTTAATATCCATCTGTACAATATCAATGGACAGACTAATCAAAGCACTGTGTAGTGCTGCATCCTTTAGATCTCTGGATCTTTATTGTCACCAAAATATGGTTGGCAGAGTAACAGTTTATTGGCCTAATTACATACCAGCATATATGGCCCTTTGCTTACCTTGAATTGGTGAGCCTTAAAAATCAAGATTTAGTTACATCTGAAGAAAAATAGGAGTGAACTGCCAAGCATATAAATTTCTTTATGTAATTTTGTGTTACCTGTGTTTTTCTTCTTCTTCCTCTCCTAGAGCTTTCAGTTAATAAATTCTCTAATTTGTTTTGGGTAATTTACAAGAAGAAATTCCTTTCACTTGTAAATAATGTATTTGTGTGAATCTCAAACAATTTTACTTCTTTACGATGCAAAAACCTGCTCTATCAAAATTAACTGGAAAAATTACTGCCATAATAGCTTTTTAAATAGATAACTAATTCAAAACAATTTAACTATATTTAACATTTACAGAACAGATTCATAGTTTTGATGAATGCCAGGAAAAACGCTAACTGTGAAGAACTGTCACGTGCACTACGCAGTACTTTTTCGAGTGTAACAAATTGTATGGATGTGTTTTTCAATCTGTAAGAAATACAGAGGATATGTTTCCTTCCTTTTTAGAAACATTGGGAAGGAAGAAGTGGTATATACAACTTTCATGTACCTTCTACCAATCTTGGAACTGTTTTCTCAAATTGCATACTGTCACTGCTTTTTCAGAAAACAGGTGTTTCCCTTTATCATCTTACTTGAGTATGCAGTTTGTCATAAAATTGTGAAGCTAGGCCTATGCCAAGCCAGAATCAGTACTGGGTGTCTAAAGATGTGTTTGGCTAGGATTTTATAGCACATAGTGCCCAGCACATTCTTGTGTACTTAACTCTGTGCAAGTTCATCATTGACTGCGGTGATGATAGACTTTAAGTCTTTTATTCACTACAGTAGTAGCGCAGCCAAGCTGCAGGTAAACTTCCATCAAAGTTGTTCAGAACACGTACAAGACAGGGAGAGTTCTACCTGTCTGGGTCAAGACAAAGTAAATTATAGAATTAAAAAAAAAAACAAACAAAAAAACCAGAATGTAGATATCAAGAGTTGCTATTTCATTTTTCATTCTCCAGTCAATGCTTCTATAGGTGTTAAAGTGATCCTTTGAGTCACTCAAAAAAAAAAAAAAAAAAAAAAAAAGGCACAAGTGAAGATAATATGAACTCTCCTCATCAGTGTTTATAAGACCCTATTCTTCCAGACTAGTTCTACAACATATGAAGGAAAATAAAACTGGGTTTTCATGAGACCGTTTCAAAGCATGACAGAACTCTTTGTAATGGTCACTTTACCTTGCACAATAGTGATTTTGCCAGTATTACTTCAATTTGGGAGTTTAACCTGTCCTATGAAAAATAATTTTGCTATAATAAGTTACTTATGTATTACGGAAAATTGGTGGGTATACTTATAAAGCTATAGCAGCAGGCCGCTTCTAAACTGGGCTTGGCTCAAAATTGCAGATTGCTTCAGAAAGCTGGTTCACAGTTCTTAGTCTGTCTTAGCAGAGCTTAAGACTTCTGCTTAGCTGATCATGCAACAAGAACAAGAATAGTGTGGTTTTGAAGATAAGCCCCTTCTTTTGATAGCTGCCAAATACTTCCAACTCACAGATGACCCTAAAATTTGCTGGTTTGGAGGTGTTGAATTCAGTATTTTTCCTATATGGAGGAGTAAGGTTTGCCTCTTAAACCAGCAAAAGTCAACTCAAATATTCTGACAAATTACTATTGTGGAACTGATAAGCTGTCTTTTTGTAAAATACCAAAATATCTAATGCACCTGGAAAAATTCTGTTCTTTTTGTTTTTTATAAAGATATGTTAAAAAAAAAATCAAAAGTTGAGTTCCCTAAGTCACAGTTGAATAGATCTGCTAATGTTTGTGGCAAATTGAGTTGAGAGAACTTAGGAGGGGAAAAGGAGTTCCTTTATCATGACAATCCTGTTCTATACTTCTGATCAGAAGAACTGTAGAAAATACCCAACTGCAGTTGCTTCAAAGTAACATGCATTTTCGAAATCACAAGATGTGCAGTCCTTCTGAAGTCACAGCAGGCCTCAGCATCTATAAAAATAATACAAATGCCTATTTTTCCCTTGAATGAGAAAGGCAAACTATTGCAGACAAATGTGTGTTCTGTTTGTCTTCCATGCATTAATAATATGCAGGCTGCAACAGCTAGATAAGGATGTGTCAGCTATTCCATAAACATATTCACAAAGGAATATTTTCCTACTGCTCCAAATGGCATTGAGCCTATCAGTGTGTACATCCAGTGATACATTGTCCCTTACAGCAAGATCAATGACCTCTCTGTTAGTGGTCAGATAGGCAGTACATGCTATAGCTCAGGCGAGGTGGTTGGCTCACATATTCCAAGTTCATCTTAACAGTCTACCATTTAGGAAGAATGGACTTCTGTGCTGTTGTTAATGTGTAGCATGAAACAGTAGACTGAATAAAACAAAAACCATTTCTGATAAACCAGATCAAGGTCATAAACTTGCACTGGATTATGTGTAAATCCACTGAGGACCACAAATTCTCTTCCAAGTCTAGCTGTAGTGGGCAGCATACACATGTGAAGATCTGTAATCTGTTTTATCAAGATGTGTTGACTTGACATACTACTACCTTTTTTTTTTCTTTAAGTACAAATTTTAAGGGTGCTGTGTTCTACAATAATTCCTTTACGTTACAGCATTTATGGAAACAAAGGTATCTATTTCATATTGCAGCTGTAGTTCTCATTCTCAAGGATAGGGAATATTTTTCTAAAACGTATAGTATCTGTTTTAGTGGTCCCAAATGCTCCGGGGACTTCATTCCTGTGCTGGATTTAATGAGACTCAATAGATTTGTCCTCACCAACAATTTCAAGGTGGAGAGACTTCAATCAATACTAGGGATAATAAGACAAGAAGAGATTCTGAACTCCTTAGCCAGCTTATCACAGTTTTCTGAAATTTACAATTTAGGGCCTTTGTTTTTATAATACAGTACTTTCCCTTGATCTAATGTGGCCTTTAAGTTCTTCGTTAATCATACTGATTAAAAATCTCTTATTGGAAGGCCCTTTTAGTGAAGTGGAAATACTGTTATTTGTCATTAAATAGGAAAATGTAATTCGTGTCCTGGAACTTAGCTCTCAAATAGAGGGTACTGTGGATAGTGGTACAGCACATGTCTGATGAAGAAAAGCATTGCTCAATAGTTAGATTTTTGGCATAATTAGAAAACACGGTAAGAGTTTTTCAATTATGAGGCATTGCGGGAGTCTGCATCAAGTGCACCAGAAAGTAGATAAAAATAGGGTAGTGTCAGATACATTTTTTTGGAGGTTGTGGTTAATTTTGTGCCTGCAGTTGCCTTTGCTAGTCTTTCTCATGGTGTCAGTGTGGAGAAATAGTTTGCTTTCCTTCAAGCCTGAGAAATTGTAATAAAAATTTCAAGTTACTGGCTTTGCCATCCTAAGGTTAAATTTTACCACTTCCAGTCTTTTTTGTGACTGCAACAACCTTTAATCATAGTTAAAAATCATATAATATGTTTATTTCTGTACAAGCAGCATTAAATTCACAAATTCACAAAATAAAAGCTAAAACCATATAGATGTGTAGATGGTAGTAACAATGAAAGTTCTCCCTCAAATTGGAATGAAAAACATAAGTTCTTTTACACATGGTAGGAGCTGAGAAAAACTGTCCAGTCAAATATGCTGAAGCCCACATCACTAATAATGAATCATCATTTTTGTAGTCCACTTTGTCTGTGAAAGCTGTGAGAGTCTCAGATCTTTAACAAAGATTATCTCACACTTTAGTTCTAGCTCTAATACTGTTTTCTCTTGTTGGGAAATGTGTTGATTAGGTTAGTCTGTTTATTTCTTGTATACCAAACACCAATACAGTTGGTCACATGCTAGCAAGTAGATTTTGGCATCAGATGTGCCCATAGGTTAAAGTTGAAGAAATCCTGGGTAGACTCTTGTTCTCTCAGGGTGATGTTAAACTCTGCACTCACGGGGGATAATTTTCATGCTTGAAAAAATGCCGTACTGATATTCTTAGTGTGATATTGTTCCTGTGTGTAATGGTGTAGATTGGTATCTGCAGAATGCTTAAGTATTTGCTTAAGTATTAGAATTATAAATAATCTATAATTCTAAATCTGTCACTAATATTTGCAAACCGTTGTCTTAATGTTTCTGGCAATGGTAATATTTTTTTTATAATATGAGAGCTGTAGATGAAAGAAATCATGTAAACTGGTGAGACAGTGCAAAAGGAGTTGTACACCAAGAAAGGAAGAAAAATCTTAAGATTAAGCTTGCTTAAATATGTTTGTGAGTAATGCCCATTTTGATCGAAGTTAGAATTATGTGATTTATCTGAATTTTGTGTATTATCAGATTGGTCCCACAATGGAGGATTTTAAACAATACCGTTTGCAGTATGAATTATTAACATTTTTCTGCATTAACTAGGACTGATGTTCTTCACAAGCCTGCTGAATGTTCTCTGGCAGTACACTATACAGAGAGAAGAAATCTAAATAGGGTTTGGTAGCATTTCACAGAGAAGTTGTGGCTGATAAACACAGTATTTCTGAGAGCAATGTGTCAAAAATTTTATATGTTCAAAAAAGCAGCCCAGAAATGGGAGGTACTGGATTTATTGAAGTAAATACACTCATCAGTTTGAATTTTTGCAGTAGTTACACTAATAAAAAAGACAGAAATGTCCTTTTCTTTTATGTTCTTTTCTGTTATTTTTGAGAAGGTATATTGCTGAAGTTACCCATTTTACATGGTTTACAAAACAACCATGGTATTTGCAATTACATACTACCATAAAGTTGAGGAAAGCACGTCTTCTCTTTTAGCTTATACTAGTGACTATTGCTTGCCTGTTATCTGATGTTACTTACATCCATTCTGTACTTTCTTTTGGTTTTGTTCTTAACCTCTCGCTTGTGTCTGACATTTTTCTCTTGTATCATAGGTAAGCTTCATGGTCTCTCATCTTAAAAATATCACTCTACATCTGCTTTTCCATTTTAAAACTAAATGCCACGAATGTGCTGTATATTGTCTGTCTGGACCGCCTTTTCAGTTTCACCCTAGAGCTCCTCCAGCTGATTTCTGCCCTTGTTCTTTTAAAGTTCTCATAAACATCTTGTAACTGGATTTCTGGAATGGTGCTGTAATAGTTTTCCTCATAGTTTTATTGTGTCTTAATGTAGACTTTTTTTCATCTGTGTCATTAATATATGTTCAATATTACTGTATGTTTGGATTATTTACTCAGGTCTCTGTAATACACTGTTTTTTAGGGTGTGAGCATTTAGATTACACATTTAACATAGGAGAATATTTGTTTTACACTCAGTGTATATAATAGGCTACTGTCGCATTTTAACAGATCTACCTTACTGTTAGTTCCTCACAGGAGTATACTTCTGAAAGAAATCTCCCGGATGTCCCCACTTTCTGTGCTTTAGTTGATATCATAGAAAAGTGTATGAGACCATTAACTAAATGCCTTTTGGGTTACAGAACTGGAAATTATTTTGGAACCAAAAATGTGTCCCAGATGTTAATTGGCATTCAGTACACAGGAACAGTCTAAACCTAGTTTAAAATAAATCCTGCACAGTTGTATAATGTTAGTGTTGGTCATTTTTGTCCACTGTTTCACTCTGCAGGTTTTTTTCCAGTTACGCTATGATTCTGGCTAACATACAACATAATAGATAGCATGGGTTAGTTATATAGTTTTACTGGGTTTTGTTGGAATTCCTCAGCTTTCCTTGCTCTGACCTAACTAAATTTTGCCATCACACATATTTAATGTATGTCAGTACTTTACCTCACCCCACCATTATCAGACTGTTAAATATTTTCTATCACATGTGAGCAGGCATTAAAGTCACATCTTTTGGTTCTCCTGGAAGTCCTAGCTTTGATCTGGCATTTTTAGGTTACTTGATGACATTAAGCACACCTATTGTTCTAATGAAGTTTTCTGTTTTAAGTAACTCTTCAAAGATCTAGCAAAAAGTGTTTTCTGGTAAAATCAGTTAAATCAATTTAGGAGATTGTTCGGGTAGCTGAGAAATATGGGATACTTTATTTTTTGTAATTCAGCTAAGTTACTTTTCCTTCCTGACTGATAAATAATGCTCTTGTCTCATATTGACTAAAATTATTACAGTGTACTGCTTTCAGAAACTTTTAATCTTTTTTTATTTGTTTTTAAGTACATTCACCTGTAACAGTCTGTTGCCTGTCAGAGAAAGGACAGCTCTAAGGCATTAGAACGAGATTCTGAAAATACATTCAGTGCAACAGTTTTTGCAGAGCAGTCTTGTGTCCCTGCCTGTTGCCTTTTTTTGACTTCTTTTTTCAACTACCAAATTTCCTAAAATGTATAAAGAATGATTTTAAATATTTTCCTTTTTCTTTATATCTTGTAAGCATAATTTTTTTTTTATATTTCTTCTTGGGGATTAAACAATTCCGTGAGTAAATCTCTTGTTCCTGGGTAAATGTCTTACTGACATTCAGGTAAGGTATAACCACTCATTTATGTACAGTCAAGATTTCACTCCTCTGTGAAGCTTACTAATTCCGAGATAAATAATTTACAATACATTTGTCTTTCTTTTGGGTTTTCTACCCAATGTTCTGTCTCTAGTCCTCTGATCTCCATTTTACGTCTTGTCTTTACACCTGACTTTCTGTATCTTTATTAATGGTAGACCTGTTTCACTGTGTTGTACAGTTCTGTATGTTCAGGAATGTGCTTACTGCAGTGTGATTAAATATGTCTCTTGTAAAACAGGGTCAGAAATGAGCAGAAACCCCCCAAATAATCCAATATAAACATTAAGCATGTATTTAATGCACAAAAGAGTGCGTGGCCATAAAAGAAAAGATAGGGAGCCAAATGTAAATTTGGAAGCTCTTCTAGTTATCTGTGGACAGTAGATAAAACTATTTTGTTTCTTTCAGATTATTTTCATTTTGAAATTTCCTGATGTTCAATACCTTGGGGGAAAAAAAAAAATCTGACTCCTATAAACTCATACATTGGTTGTGGTTAAAAAAAAAATATAAACCTCAGTGTAAAAAGATGAATCATGTGAATGTGGTTTTATGCGCATAGCTAGTTTTATACTTGAAATGTATGTGTTTTGTTATTGCTGTTTTCAAAGCAGGAAAGGTTGGAAAAGTTTATGCAAGTAAAAAGACATGCTATTTGTCTTGTCCTGACAAATGCTGACTACCAAAAATACCCATTAGCTACATTAGGGGATGTGGCTGCCAGCTAGAAAAAAGCATCATATTTTTGATGTTCTCCATTCATCTTACTAGGATGTTACCTTTCAGATACTATAATTACAACCACTTAAGTGCTGCTAGTCATAAACCCAGCAAATTGTCGTACCAGTATGACCTAGCTAATGAGCTTATATATTTATAGCTGGAAGTAACTGTGTCTTGATGTTCCATTCGTTTGGAAGGACTTTCTCTAAAAATGCATGGGTTTTGATAAATGAACTGTTTATTTTCCTATGAGATACTTACTGATTTCCATAAGAAATTGGCTAATCTTGAACTTGCATTTCTAGAGGTGATGTAGGCTTTCTTAAATATATGAGAAGGATTCAGTAGGCACAGAAATTTCCATGCAAAAGTTTAATTTTTAAGACTCGGAGTCATTCAAAATATCAATCTATCTGGACTTTGAATTAATTTTGCCTGAGAGTCATGACCTCTGATCTGCTTTGGAAATAGGCAGGAAGTAATTTACTTTGTCCTAATTGGATTTTGAGAGCCCATGGGAGTAAAAATGATAGGAAGAAGGAAGGGAAGGGAGATTATTGTTTCCAAATTTCTCACAAAGTGTTAGGTAAACAGTTTCCAAATCTAACAGTTGTGATTATTTTTCAAAGGCTTTAACTTCTAAGCAATGTAAGCAGATGAAAGGGAGAAAGAAGTGTATCATTTAAGTAAAGCTGACAAGACAAAAAGTAAAATGAAGAGCAAAATAATGTTTTTACAAGTAAAATGACTTGTGTCAGTTCCTTGTACTTACAAACATTATTGATAGATTTGGAAGTTCTGATTTTCATGTTTAGTTTCTTTTGGTTGGAATGGCAGAAATGGATTTTCTGAAGAAAACTGTCAGCACAAGTACGTGCATGCCTTCTACAGATTATTATATGGTAGAATAAATAGTTGGAGGGAATATTGTTTATTTTGAGAAAAAGGGACAAAAGGAATGAAGGATTGAAATGAAGAGAGAGAGGTGTGTCTGCTTAGGTAGTAAAGATGCAGAGTTATGTATTTCCTTCAGAATCTGTACTGTTGTCATTCAACTACAGGTTTATTTTTCAAACTTTTTTAATAAGCTGTTTTTGTTTTAAACAGTTTTCAGATGTTTATATTGAAAAAAGGTAAAAACGGAGGGATGGGGTGGTTGTTAAATTCTCTTATTCTTGCAAAATAAGTTCTTTTTGTCAGTTAGATGGCATGTAGTGCTAGTTATTACTTAGATGTTGTTCTAGAAATTCTTTGTGTGTATGGAGTCTCTTCTAAAGTGATTGCAGAATATATACAATATTCTTGTTTCAGAAAAAACAGTTGAGCAATAGCAAGGGATAGGAAATTCTAATATTATCTCTGGGTTTTATAGTTAATGTAAAAAAAATTCCCACAGAATAATTATTTAAACAACCTTTTTACACTTCATGCAAAATGCAGTAAGCATTAGTGGATTCACTGTATTGCTATCCAAGCTATATTAAAAATGTTAGTTTTAAAAGATCAAACTACTCTATAAAAGACAAGGATGGTATTTGGTATTCTTACTCCTTTAATTTCATTCCCAGGACAGATGTTTCAATTTTTTGGCTATTCTCAGTAAGTGATTTTTTTTTTCTTTTGTATTTTCTGTATTTTATATGAACCGTTCAAGAAGTAAAATAAATCTTGATTTTTAGGTGTCCATTTCTATTCACAAATGCCATAAAGAAGCAACTGAAACTGATAATATTGTAATGTAAGTTGTGTTTTTCTAGAAAAACCTTCTTTCAGACTTAAATTTCAGTGATTATTACAATCACTACTTTCAAATGTATAGAGCTTGACAGGAGGCAGGAGGACAAGATGTCTGAAAGAATTGTGAAAACGTAAAAAAGAGAGGGTGATCTTTGCGGATAAGTTGCTGAAATTATACTTTCTTTCCTTCTCTATTTATATGGCTATCTTCACTGAAGTTATTTTTAATCCTGTTATTTCTCTTCTCCCCTCTCATAGCTTTATAATGAATTGACTTCATGTTTTGAAACTGTTAAAACAAGTGAAATTCAACTGCAGCGAAGCTGTGCCTCTCTTCAGGATCAGTTACTTGGAAAAGTTCAAAAGATTTGTCAGTTACAAGAGCAACTTCAGCAGGCTTGTGGTGCTTTAAATGCAGTACATCAGAATTCTTCTCCAAAATGTGAAGTACAGGTGAGTCCACTTCTAGAATAATAAAAGTTGTTCCTTCATATTTAAAGTTAAGCTTCTGTACCAGAGAGTTTTAAAGGAAATTGCAGGTTGTTGTTTTCTTTTTTTTTTAAGAAAAACTGTGCAACTATGCTGCTGCAGTAGTGTAACTATTTCTGCTGTTGCTAATAGAAGGTACTTCACAATTAAATCTGTCCTAGGAAAAAACCTGAGTAATGGTGTCAGTATTCAACAAGACTCTCATTTATATTCTCTAACAAAGACACCAAAAATAAAAATAAAACCAAAGTGATTTTGTTCCTGGAAAAAAATTCCTAGAAAAAAATTGTGAAGTTTCTGCATTTCCTCTGTGAAAGTGAGATGTATTGGTCTTGTTTCATTGTTCCTGACCATGCAACTAAACTTTAGAACATAGATCTAAAGAAAGTATTATGGTGGGAGGAAATATTTGTCTAAAAAAGCCTAAGCTTTAATGTGCCATTTGGAACTATTTTAATAAATCTGTCACTCTTACTAGCAGGCCTCCAACTTTACAAGTGTGCCAGATCTTACATGTATACATACTCCTGACATTTTCCAAAGGCCAATTTATGAGTTAAAGTGAGTTTGAAAGGCTTTGAAATGATCTACCCACAATGGTTTCGTAAACTGTTGCTTAGTTCCTTCCATAGATTGTCAATGAGATGTACTTATGCATTTCAGTTTTACTAGCACTCTTTCCCTTGATTAAGCAGAAAAGGCAAAATAGTTAAGGTGATAATGCTCGTTAAATGGAAACCAGTGTGTGTAGGTAAGGTAGATCTGTAATTAAGTACTATATTCATGAGCCCAAAGGAACTTGAATATTAGAAAAAAACTTAGTGTTTAATTCCTCAAAGTTTGTGCAGTATATCCTGGATGTGTTCATGATAGTCATTCCAGAGTTAATTACTTAAGTGTTTATCATAAAATGCTTAACCCGTATTTTGTATGATTTTTAAAGTTCCCCTTAATCTAATGATTTGATAATTTTGTTTCAGAAATGATTGAATACATTCTTTTAAGTCTTTCTTGTGGAGTGTTTACCTCTTGATATGTTTTTGACCTTTTCCTGAATCTTAGAAATAATTAGGGTTGGGGTTTTTTTAGAAGATTTTGGTGGATTTTTTGAAACGTTATAAAATTAGTCTCAAGCTGTTACTGCTCTAAACATAGCTTTGGGTCATGGTTTTTGAATGCTCAGACTGTATTTCTGAATAAATCATTCTGCTTTCATCATCTTGTATTGCTCTAAAGAGTTTTTTTCAGTTTAGTCAGACTATTTAATTTTTTTATCACAAAACCTTTTATTCTATCTCTGGATTATATTTCCTGATCTTAAGGAGGCCTTTGTTGTCTTTGTGAAGTGATGTTAGAATGCTTTCCTCCATGTACAACACCTGTATTGTCTAACCTGGATATTGTGTGACAGTTTATTACACAGTCATGCTGTATCCCATGTGGACCTGGTGTAAATATTTGGCATTGGCTTTCGTCTTTATTATCTTGAATAGCTTAGTAGTATTAGAAAATTTTGTTACTACACTAGCCTCCTACTTTTCTGTATTTTTTTGAACATATAGGACACCACAGGTGACTCTTCCCTACTGAGTAAACTAAGCATTTATTGCTATTACTTATTTCTCATAATTAAAGCAATTCTTTAACTGTAAGATTTTTTCTGCCCTTAAAATACAGCGGTTGGTTTTCTTTAAGAGCTCCTAGTGTGGAACTTTGCTGAAATCCATTTCAAATCCAAGTAGACAATTTCACTCAGATCAATTTTGTTTACTTCTTAAAAGAACTTTAGGAAATTTCTGAGGTTAAAAGTAAGACTACTTTAGAAGCCAGTAACAATCTGCAATTGGTGATTCAACTTTATACTTGATTTCCTTTTGATGTTTTAAATGAATCACATCCAATGTGGGTGAATTGCTACTATTTCTTTTGTTGATTTATTCTATGTCTCCTTCTACTGGTGTCTGAACTTGAAGTACATTAACCAGTATGCTCTATGTAAATTAGGATCCAGATATGAAGCAGTCATAAATTACTTAATGGTGAACATGGGTAAAAATAATTATTTTCCTTCTGTTGGCTTTCTGCTGTTTCCATTTTGATCCTATCTCAGCCTTTTAGACTCTCTGGCACTCTCCCTGTTCCCAGTGTATTTGAAGGAGTGTACTTGTCATGGTTATTCAGAGAATTTGCTGTTTTGTTAATGGATGTAGGTTCAGTCTGACCTTCTGCAGAAATATATCAGCTGGACATTTATGTGATCTGTCATGAGCTCAGTCAGTTATTTACCAAAGGTAGTGGAAAAGACATGGTAGGAAGTAAAAGCAGACAACTTATGATAATCAATGTAATATAGTAAACTAAGTGCAATGTGTGAACCTTCATTTTTCAGTAAATTAATCTTAAAACAGGCTGTAATGGGACAAATGATTAGTGTTACTGAAGCAGCCTCATAGGGAAGGAAACGTGTATAGGAAGCGTCCATAGTTGCTAGATTTGTAGGAGAACAGAGATGTTAAGCAGTATGTGCTTGCGTGCTTAACATGCTTAATATTTTCTCTTGACTAACGATCTTCCATTCTGCTATAGCAAATATCCCAAATTTTGTTGACATGCAATCTTGTGCTGGTTGAAAGTCCAGAGCATGCCTTCTGGGAAGCTATCATAATGCTCATTGTTGGCTGCATTTTGATGACAGCCAAATTTCCCTTTACCAACTTTACTATCTTGCATAAATGTTAGAAAGTTAATGATTATTGTGTGGTTACTCTGCTGAGGTTTCTGCAGGGGAAAAAAGTGATTACCTATCATTACTTCTGTGACCTGTTAGATAACCAGAATCCTGCTCGTTTGTGAAGGTCCGAAGTTAAATGTGATTAAGAGAACCTAACTCATTCTACTGTCTCTTGACTGCAACATCAGTAGAATAGGATGGATTTGGATTAGAGGCTTAATTAACAAGATAACCACAGCAATGTAGGCATCTACTAGTCTTCCTGTCACTATTTTTTAAAACAATCTCTCCTAAAAAAGGAAGTTGGTTTAAATGGCGATTGTATTTCTGCTGTAAAGTAGTGATTTCTTGATCATGTTCAGATTCATGCCTTGCTGAAAGTTCATCCTGTGGGACATGCTAACGGTCTGTCGGCAGCACTAATATATCTTCTTCAGATTTTCGCTAGCCAGGAAGATTATATGTCAGTGTTGCATATGTTAACACATACTTCTTCCTGGATTTGGACTATTCTTGCTGTTGAAATTACATTGTAGTCAGGCAAAAATGAGTTTTATGTTGTTTGCTTTATTAGTAAGAATATCTGTTTTCTTTCACTAAGGGTAAAATATGCCTTTTAAAATGTTGTAATCTTATTCTAGTCAGTGTGGCACTTGTGTTTGTGAGGGCAGACTTTTGGTTGATTTTATTTTGACTATTCTGGTAATGTGCGTGATGAAGAATTTGAATCTGCTTTACAGTACATTTCTGTTTACATCCTAGTGTGTGCGCATATGCGCATACAGCAGCTCTTACATACCTTTTCTCTGATCAGAGAGACTGGGCATCTTTGAATTTGGAAGTCTTTTTAGTTACATCTATGCTAACGCTACACAGTAAGAAAGAACAGAACTAAACCATTTTAAATAGTTTTCAAACCATAAACCTGTGGGGTTTGATTAATTTCATCTCATCTAATTGTTTTGGTTCTGTTTCATTATTGGTGTTCATTTTTAGCTCTGAGATGTATACTATACATTTAGTCGTATGGTTAGTATACCATAACTGTTACCCATGTGAATAGTAAATACTTAAATATGTTTACTGAATGGAAGAAGTAATTTCTGTCTTGACTTCTGCTTTTCATATGTGTGCAGGCATCAAAGACAGTATTAAGAGATGATACTTGATCAAAGAACAGTAATTAACAGACATTTAAATGTTTTTATCTGTAACCGTAGCATCTAACAGGTATGTGCATTCAACCTAATACAGAATTCACTTGCACTTTTGTAATAGTATCTTAATTTCTCATTATGAAGTTTTTAAAAGTAGTCAGAATAGAAAATACCAGTAAAACAATGAAAGTAGAAATTGCACACAGATGTAACTTAAGCTTATTAGAAAAAAAATGCAGACTTGTAACTAAAATAAAAATGTGCATCTAGAAAGATTT